>NW_015164315.1:8388-23341 GCF_001447785.1 Gekko japonicus | reverse complement strand
GGGAGAACAGCCCGTCAGTGTATTTTCTGTTGCTCTCTCACTCCCCCACCCCAAAAACGGTCTTGCTCTTGTGATCTTGTGGTATATTCATTGTATACATGTAGTGGAATTGTCTGCTCTCTTCCCCTAATATCTGTGTGATTTTGTTTGGTCCTGTTGGATGGAGCTCTTGTTTCAGTTTCGTTTTGTATATGCTGAATGGACCTGAGAACAGGCGGTTCAGTGAGTACTCTAGCCTGGGAATCCACAGCCAAAGGGAAACATTACAGTGTAAGCCTTCAAGCTCCTTTTTAACTGCTGGGGGGGGGGGGTTTTGGAACTTGGGGGGAAAACAAACATGCACAGAGGTTTTCATTTTCTTTCCCTTTCCTTTCTTCCATTTCTTTCTTTCTTTGTTTCCTTCTCTTTCTTTGTTTCCCTTTCCCCCATTTCTTTCTTTCCCTTTTTTCTATTTCTTTCCCTTTCTGGGAGCCCTCTATCCATGCCTTGGCTAGGCATCAGGGAGGGAGCAGGGGTGCATCTCAGTGCTGAGCATATTTTTATTTGATTTCTTATTTGTTGTGATGTCAGTGCACTTTTTGTGATGTCAGTGCACATGGCTTTTGGGGGCCCCCTCACTTTCCCCAGGGCCCCCCCACTAAAAATGTCCTAGCTACGGGCCTGAACACCTTGCTCATCTTTGCCATTATTGCGAAGTTTTCTTGGCAGCTTTCAAATCAGCTTAAGATCTAAGGACTGCCAATGGAATATAAAACTTTAGAAACATCACTGAAATCATGAGATGATCAAAAGTATAATAATGTAGTGTGCCTTAAGGCATGATAGTTAACAGTTATCTAAACAATTATGACAAGAATGAGCACAAGTGAACACAAGTTGATCACACTTTCGTTGCCAGCCCAGTGGTGGTGATTTTTAATATATAGTTTTCTGCCACTGTTCTGTCTGAGCAAAGTTGTCCAGCTGAGCTATCTGAGATGCGAGGGGAGCCTTTCCCATTTGAACCTCTTACTTTGAGGCACTTGTTTTGCAAGACGTTCCACAGGCAGTTTTGTTGAAATCTGAATTCCACAATTTCTCCAGGACAATCACAGGTTGTTAGCAGAGCTTATCCTTAAACAATTGCTTGAATCAGCTTCCATTGTTGTGGCATGAGGAAGTTGTACAGGGAGGTGTGGTGTACCATTTCTCTTTTAATGGTCGTTGTCCACACTGGCTTATTACAGTTTGTTGAGATGGTTTGACTGCCCTGGTTCAGAAACTGGTTAATGATGTTACAAGGGATGATCTTGTCATTTCCTGGTGCAAATTCCCTAAACTAAAGGAATTCAAAGAACTGGTACTCACCCCAACTGCAGGCCATTTAGGCCTTTACAGATAAAGGTAAAGGTTCCCTTGCTTGAAAGCCAGTCGAATCCGACTCTAGGGTTGCGGTGCTCATCTCCGTTTCAAAGCCGAAGAGCCAGCGCTGTCCAAAGACGTTTCCGTGGTCATGTGGCCGGCATGACTAAACACCAAGGCGCACGGAACGCTGTTACCTTCCCATCGAAGTGGTACCTATTTATCTACTTGCAATTTCTTGCTTTCGAACTGCTAGGTTGGCAGGAGCTGGAACTAGAGACGGGAGCTCACTCCGTCTTGCAACACCCGGGTCTCGAACTGCTGAACTACCGACCTTCCACAGCCTGCAGTTCAGCGTCTTTCACTCTATGCTCCCATATGAACCTGCATGATCAGTAAGTGCTTTGGCAGAGGCCTCATGTCTTTGTGCTCCAACCTTTAGAAGTGAAGTGGGGTGTGTGGCTACAAGAGTCAGGAAATTCTTGTCATGGTGCTTTACCTGTGGAAATTCCTTCCTGCATCTCTTCGCCTTAAGAGAATATATTTCCGTCATTTAATGTTAATGAATAATAATTTAATTTTTCTTTTCTTTTTGCCCTCTTGTTAATTTTTCTGCTGCTTAGCTTTTGTTATGCACATTTATTTATTTGCTGACTATGTCTGTAGTCTGCCTTTCTCACTGAGACTGCAAGTCAACACAATCAATGTGAAGAGACATCCAATAAGCAATGGGATAGGACCAGAGAAATCTTAATAAGCATAGTACATTAGACAGGACACAAAGGTTGAATCTGCATTTGCATTTTTAAATTAGTTTCGTGCTGCTGTGACGCCGTCTTTATGCTTGTTTGAATGTTGTTTGGAGAAGATTCTTTTAAAGCAGTGCAGAGGTGCAATGACAGTGGAGTAGCCCCAAAAGGACGATAAACATATGTGGACGTGCAAAAGTATGCTAGCACTCTTGAGGTGTGAAAATGACACCAAATGTAGACAGCTTTTTTTAAGATGGAGTCAAAAGGCTGGGACACCAGTGGGAAAGACAAATGCAGATTCCGCCACTGTGCAGATATAATGCAGAAAAATAGTATTATGTCAGTGTGAATGTTTGCTGTTTGTAAATTTTAGTATATTTTTAAGGACTGTTCTGTAAGCCTCCTTGAAAATTCCTATGGTGCAGAATAACTGTTCACAATTTTTAGTTCATCATTTTAAATTTTATAAATATAGTACACAAACATAATCATCCTATCTGCATTAATATTCAATGGAAAATAGGCACGATACAGCCTATTGGTCTGTAGTGTCCTGTGGTCCTGTGTCCTGTGGTCATTTTTCCCCCTTCTCTCCCTAAGTATAGCAAAGCTGTCAATTTCTGGTCAGTCAGCAGAAAAAAGAAAATGTATGATGTCTCAAAAAACAAAATCACACTACTGCACTATAATGAGAAATACATTGTGACAAATTTTCTTTTGTGCTGTATTGTTGGGATACCGTCCTTATTCTCTTGTGTTATTTATGTGCTTATTATCATTATCATCATAACTTACTAACAAAACAATATGATTAACACTGAAGTTTCGATTCAGCACCTCAAAATCTGTAACATAAGACAGGTTATACATGCCCATAGTTCAGAGGGTCCCTGTTCAGCTTTTCCCCATCTTAATTCTTTTTACAGAATTTTAAGTGGTATAACTGAGGCCTTCTTGCAGGTAGTGTGTGTGTGTACTACAGGGCTATTTTTGGGCAGGAACGCACAGGAACGGAGTTCCGGCTGGCTCCCGAGTTGGCCACGCCCAGCTGGAACTCATTAGCATAGTAGGCCACACCCAACAGCAGGAACTCATTAGGATTGGCTACATTAGGGGTGTGTGGCCTAACATGCAAAGGAGTCCCTGCTACAAAAAAAAAACAACTCTGGGTTTTGACAACAAAGTAAACAGAATAAGAAGCAAAAGGTGGGTGTGGCTGGATGACCACACTTCTGGTAACATGGGGGTGCGGCCTAATATGCTAATGTGCCATGCTGTCAAGGGTGTGGCCTAATATGCTAATGAGTGTCTGCTGTTGGGTGTGGCCTATTATGCTAATGAGTTTCTGCTGGGCTTTTTCTACAAAAAGAGCCCTGTGTATACATATACACATGTATTTCTCTTGTCCCATTGTTGCTTTTGTTTTGGATTTTACAAAAACACTGGGATAAAATAATGGGGTCAGTCCACATGGAACTGATAATGAGACTACCTTCAGGTCTCTGGGGGAGAATCCTATGTTCTGCTTCTAATCATTCTTCAGTCCCTGAACAAGTACTGACTATGTACCATAACCTTAATGAAGAATCAACTGTTAACATATCAGTTTCATTAAAATCAAGGAGCTATAGTAGGATATAAATCTAAGTGAATGAAGTATAAACTGAAGTGAATCACTATACTTCAGGTTTGCATTAGGGGGATCGGTTATCTTTTAAAAATATATCACAGCCTTGGTAGAGGTGGCAATAAATGCCTTTCAGAAACTAGCATGATGTGATAGCACTGATTGTAATTATGCCACTTCTGAACCAAAGCAGACAATGTCAGGGAATGTATCTGAATGTCGACATACTTGACACTATCTAAACCTATAAGGAGGAAGTATCTTGTATGTTAGCAGAAACACATGAAACAAGATCTAACTTATTAGCATTCTTGTTTCCTAAAGGGCTATGGAAAAGATATGTGGCAGCACTGCTTCTCAAATTTAGGCTTATTTATGTATTGTACACATGACATTTTCTATGACTGAAAAGATAAAAATATATACATATATACACATCTTGATATGTTAATCATGGCTGCATTCGTATATCATAAACAAAGCGTGCTCATATTCTGCCAAGATCTAACTTCTTAGCATTCAGGTTGCAGATGGAATAAGCCATTTTTAATACTCCCCTCTCCCCCCAGTCTTCTGCTTGATTGGATTGACTGTTTATATTGTGTTGTAATGGACAGCAATACTATGTGTCAAAAGTCACACAGTCAGATTAATTCACAGCCTGACAGACTTGGCCTCTTACTGAGTAGATTCAATTCACCATTTGTTGTTGTTGTTGTTCAGTCGCACAGTCAAGTCCAACTCTTCACGACCCCATGGACCACATCATGCCAGGCCCTCCTGTCTTCCGCCGTCCTCTAAAGTTTGCTTAATTTATGTTTGTTGCATCGATAACGCTGTCTAACCATCTCATCCTTTGCCGTCCCCTTCTTCTTTGACCTTCAATCTTTCCCAGCATCAAGGTCTTCTCCAGTGAGTGCTCCCTTCTCATTTGGTGGCCAAATTCACTATGCATTATCTAAAACATTGTCTTTGGGGTGTATAATTGGGATGATCTTACTGAAAATCTGTTTTGCTTCTGACACTGGGTTGAATTTAGCAACACTAAATCTAATTTTAGATGTTGTAAATCAGGTTTGAGAAGGACAAAAAAGCAGCAATACATGAAAGGCGTCGTCCCCAAAACAGTTTGAGAGGTGATTCACACATCACTCTGTAATGCATCACTGATGACTTATCACTCAGTGTCTTGTAATAGAAGACACGAACTACCCCATTGAAAAGTACTGTGCTTAAATTAGCAGTCTGGGGAGGCAGAGAAGAATGAATGTTCTCTCTGTCATGATTATAAACATGGTTGTGGGTGATTCACACATGCAAGTTACCCTTTAAGGTGGGAGTCATTGAATATGGAGCATGTGCCTGTAAACTCACTCTTACTAGTCAAACAAACCCAGTTCTTCCCACTAATTTTAAATCCTAGATGTGGCAACAAGATACTTCTGGAATAACTGATAACGTCCAGGTCTGTTTCAAATCTCATCTTGGTTATAGGTGTTCCCTTCAACTCTCTTCTTATGTTAAATGAAAGCCAAGCATACAGAACCATGAAACAGAGACTTTTAGACATCAAAACATCTCATCTTGGCCCTGAACTTAGTCAATGTTTTTTTGCAGACCATGCATACACATGTACATGAGGGAGGCTGTCATGACCCCAGGGGGTTGCCACCTCCAGCTGCCACCACTCTGGACTTCGGGTCCCTTGAGGATGCCCAGAGTAGCCTCCCAAGCCCATCCAAAATGCCCCCTTTTAAGCCGAGAACATAGGCGTGATGACCAGGCAGAGAACACTTAAACAAATGGTTTATTAACACAGTACTGGGGCAAGGAAAACAAGACAAGGTGCTTAATATATATATAACAGTGTTTAAAGGCAAATAAATCTAACGCAACTACTTAGTTCACTTAACTGGTTACTACTTCAAGGTCCACAGCCCTCTTATACCAGGCCTCCTGCCGGGATCTTTCTCCTCAGACCAGACTGTCCCCTCTGTTCCCCTCCGTGAGACAAGACCGCAGAAGAGAAAAAGAACACAGTTTTACAGTTCAACAGCTTAAATTCCATCTCCTCACAGAATCCCTGAACTCTGATTGGTTACAACTGTCGCTAAGCATTGTGGGGATTGTAGGCTGTCTGCTTTCCACTTCCACACAGGTCTCTTAGGCCTCACTAGGCCTTGTCTCCCAGTCCTACACAGAGCATGACAGGGGCAGTTCTACATTCTGGAAGATTACAGATGCCATTTGTTTATGAAATGCTTTGAATACTTGAGAGGTGCTGAATACATACTACTTTTGTCATTTATATCTACCAGGTCAGCTATTAAAACAAACAGCCCTCAACCTCAACGCTAACTGAAGTATACATTTTAAATGTGTATGCATATTAATTAATTAGCATATACAAATATGCAGAGATAGCTTTTCAACTTCTGAGATGGAGGGAAACCATCATCTACCCATGTCACCGAAATATGTTATTTTCCCTAGCTTGTTAATAGAATTGAAAAATGACACAGTTGTAGGGCTTTTGTGAAAGAATTTGGTCTTTCTGGCCCATTGAACTATTCTATTTATGCAGTTATTGTTAATCTTCTATTTAGCTCTCTGTCTAAAAATATTTCAAATAATGGATTAGTTAATCACTAGTGCTGGTGATGCATCACTTATTTCTGTAGGATTCACCATGTTTCCTAGAATTAAATGATGTAATGTAGATGCAGCTTGCCAAGGACAGTCTAGTCATTTTCAGTAACAAGAGGCTTGAGAAAAATTTGGGATTGTCATCTCCAGACTCCAACAGTTGTTGCTTAAATGGTTGTTACTTGTTTTCTGTGAAGTCCTGTAAACCTCTAGAAGGCTGAGCTTCAGTAAATGTCTTGGCAAGAGGGTAAACTGTTTCCAAAGGGAAATGTACATGACAGACTTAAACTGGTTTAATAGTAATTAATTTCCCATGGGGAATCATAGGAGCTTGTTGTGTAGTGGGTTGACCGCATGACGAGGCCGCTGTGGCACGCATAGCATCCTGCACGATTTACTGGCACACAACCAAGACAAAGGGGAACGGCCGGTGGGCCAACTATATACACATCTGGGGACACCCCCTAGGTCCCGTTGGTGGGTTTGAATCTCCCGCCAACATCCCATTGGTCCCTTCGTGGAGAGACCAGGAGGCTTGTCCCCATTGTTCTTCCAGAGTCAAGCTCTGGGGTATTCGCTGGTGGTGGTCAGCGGACACAACAGAGCTATAGCTGTGTGAAGGGAACAGGAATCCCTAACAGAGAATTCTCAATGCCCTGCCAGTCTACAGTTCCTATGATGCTCTGGGAGAGACCATGGCCAAGTTCAGACTGGCAGTTTGCCCCGATATAGGCCCGTGTGAGGAACGTTTTGCAAGCGGATTAAAGGGGCCGTTCACACAGGCACATCTGTCAGGCATTCCCCACCTGTACTCAACCTGTCTTGTAGCGCTTGCCTCCCAGATTTAAAAGATACCTGGTGAAAGTGGTAGCAAACCCTGGAGAGCCCGTTTATCCCGCTTCATTCCGTTAATAATGTGCACCGGCTGTTTACGCTGACTGACCTCCTAGCCTCACTCTGGCACCAGGGAGGTGCAGGTGATTGCCTTGAAGAGAGGGCAGTGATGTGGCCGGATGTGCCTATGGCCCAGTTGGCCGGATCCTGCCCTATTTGCTGCTGCGCCTAGACACCTAGGCGCCCATGCACATAGGCGTCTGCCGCGAGGAAAACACCGCTTACAGCCCTGCCTCCGGGCCAACAGTGTGAACACTCCCTCGCGCCTCCTCCAGGTATGCTCCCGCTTCAGTCCGCGCAGTGTGACTGGGAAAACCCGGAACAGTTTGTTCCGGCTCTTTTTTACGACGACTCCCTCCCGCTTCAAACTGCCAGTCTGAACTCAGCCCTTGACAGTTAAAGTGGTGTAAAAACAATCTGTTTATAGTATAGATAAGAAAACTAAGTAAACAATTTTGGAAGCGGCAATAACAGCTATACCCTTTGGCAGTGACATTATTCATGTTCTGAAAACAGCATTCCTTTAGAGTCTGCATGTTTACAGGTTTGTGTTTGTCTCGTGTCCCTAGATCTACAACCAATAATTTACACAATTTATGTCATTTTTTAAAAAGAGAGCAGCTTACTGAGGTTTTCCTCTCAGTGATTAAAATTATTGCAGAGTACATTGCTGTTATCCCCGTCCTTATATTTCAGTCTATATTTCAACAGTTATTCAACTATTTTTGATGAGCTGTACCTTAAGCTGCTGAAATCCTCTGGTACGACGCAAATGTGTATTTAAATTTTGAATGTATTTAGAGGCAGCTGTCTTTAGTTCTCCAAGGGACAAATCAGTTGTTTGAATGGTATCATTCCTATTGTGAGGACCAAATGTTTTCATAATTTTCTCCTTACAGGTGTCACTACGGGTCTTGAGTCAATTTTTGTGACAGGAAACGGAACAAACTTGTCCATTGGGCTTTCCTAAACAGTGCATTTCCTAAATAGTTGACTTTGAGAGGAGACCTATTATAGAGTGCATTCGTGGTCTACTTTGATGTTGCTGTGGCATGGATCCAGGTGGCCAGATTGGCTGAATCAAGGTACGGGACCATCTTCCACGCTAGAATGAGTTGGAAGAAAAGGCCTTTTGCAGCTTAGAACATAAGAACATAAGAGATGCCAATGTTGGATCAGGCCAAAGGCCCATCCAGTCCAACACTCTGTATCACACAGTGGCCAGAAATACCAGGGGCCTTCAGGAGGTCCAGCAGGGGGGCCAGGACATTAGAAGCCCTCCCACTGTTGACCCCCCCAAGCACCAAGAAGACAGAGCATCACTTGCCCCAGAGCCCCTATGTATACCTTGTGGCTAATAGCCACTGCTGGACCTCTGCTCCATATGCTTATCTAATTCCCTTTTGAAGCCGTCCATGCTTGTAGCCGCATTAGCTTCATTAATCTCCGGCAGTAATATTGGACTCAGTACCCAGGTCGCTTAACTGATTCAGCAAGGGTTATCTGAACCCAACTGAAAGTGGGGAGCACAATGTCCAATGCCCAACTGAAAGTGGGGAGCACGATGTTCCTCTGGTTATCCAGGATTTAGTTTCAATTTGTTCACTCTTAGCCATTTAATCACAGCAGCTAGGCAGTGATTCAGGACCTCTATCACTTCACCAGAAGATTTGGATAAGGATATATAGAGCTGGGCATTGTTGGCGTTTTGATGACAATAGAAACAATTTGTCCTAAGGGATTTATATAGAGGCCCAAGCACCAAGAAGACAGAGCATCACTTGCCCCAGAGCCCCTATGTATACCTTGTGGCTAATAGCCACTGATGGACCTCTGCTCCATATGCTTATCTAATTCCCTTTTGAAGCCGTCCATGCTTGTAGCCGCATTAGCTTCATTAATCTCCGGCAGTAATATTGGACTCAGTACCCAGGTCGCTTAACTGATTCAGCAAGGGTTATCTGAACCCAACTGAAAGTGGGGAGCACAATGTTCCTCTGGTTATCCAGGGTTTAGTTTCAATTTGTTCACTCTTAGCCATTTAATCACAGCAGCTAGGCAGTGATTCAGGACCTCTATCACTTCACCAGAAGATTTGGATAAGGATATATAGAGCTGGGCATTGTTGGCGTTTTGATGACAATAGAAACAATTTGTCCTAAGGGATTTATATAGAGATTGAAAACCTTAGGGGACAAGGTTACACCCTGTGGAACCCGTATCGGATAGGTCCCGCACTTATTAACTGGTCTTCAGTGGCAACCCTCTGAGTTCAGTCTGTGAGGAAAGATTTGAACCAGTCTAACAAACATACCCTGATAACTACTTGTGCCTCTAAGTGCCTCAACAAGATAGCATGGCACACTTTCCCAAAGGCTACAGATAAATCCAGTAGGAGCAACAAAGAAGCTTGGTCTTTCATAGTATCATAGAATCACAGAGTTGGAAGGGGGCATAGAGGTCATCTAGTCCAACTCCCTGGCTCAATGCAGGATCAGCCCAGGGAATCCATGACCAGTGTTTGTCCACCTGCTGCTTAAAGACTGCCAGCGAGGGGGAGCTCACCACCTCCCCAGGCAGCTGATTCCATCGCTGAACTTCTCTTACTGTAAAAAAGTTTGTCCTAAGATCCAGCCAGTACCTTCCCCTCCTTAATTTAAACCCAGTATTACAAGTCCTATCCTCTGCGGTCAACGGGAACAGCTCCTTGCCCTCCTCTAAGTGACAGCCTTTCAAATAGCAATCGTGTCTCCCCTCAATCTCCTCTTCTCCAGACTGAACATTCCCAAGTCCCTCAAGCCTTTCCGCATCGGGCTTGGTCTCCAGGCCCCCAATCATCCTCGTCGCTCTCCTCTGCACGTGCTCCATTCTGTCCACATCGTTTTCGAAGTGAGGCCTCCAGAACTGTACACAGTACTCCAGGTACAGCCTGAGTGTACAGCGGGACTATCACATCTTGTCATTTGGATGTCATACCTCTGTTGATACACCCCAAGATCTCATTAGCCTTTTTTGTGGCCGCATCACACTGGCTGCTCATATTTAACTTATGTTCTACCCATACCCCAAGATCTTGTTCATAGTCATCTGAAGCGGCTCCATGGCAACAACAACCTCAACCGCATTCCCCCAATCCAGAAAACGTGTCACTTGATCAAAGAAGGAAATGAGGTTGGTCTGGCGGGACCTGTTGGGAACAAAATCCGTGCTGACTTCCCTGGATCACCAGGTTGTCCTTTAGACGCTCATAGATCAATTCCTTTAAAATCTGCTCCAGTATCTTCCCTGGGACAGGGGTCAGACTGACTGGCCTGTAGTTTCCTGGCTCACCCCTCCTCCCTTTTTTGAAAATTGGGATAACATCTGCCCTCCTCCTTTGTTTACATTCATCAGAGGTCATCAACCAAAGCCAGCAGGGCCTTCTCTGCCCTATAGCCCGGCCTGAAGTCCAGAGCAGATGAGTTATCCAAATGTCAGACTCCCATCGCATCAACGAAGCACACACTTGTAGGAAAGGTTTTACTTTAATTTGAAGCAATAGGTGCATAACAGAATCACTGTTCAGAAGAGGCATAAGCATGGATAGTTAGGCAAACTGCCTTATTTATTAATAAAAGTGTGGAATTATGAGTATTAAATGGCAGTAGGCATTAAATATGGGACCATTAACCTGTCAGGAGTTGGATTTCCCAGAGCCCAGAAACAGACACTGAGGCTAGATTTACTAAAGCACTGATTTCTTTACTAAAGGATTCTCACACTGACAAATATAAAATCAAGCATACACACAAACAACACAGATCTAGGAATTCAGATAGAAAAGTACAGAGTCGTTTGGATTAGCAGGAAGTATAATTGGTGGGGTGATACTTTACCTATCCAGTGAGGCGAGTTGACCAGGCAGCGAAAGAAAGGGCAAAATAAGGGAAGGGGTCGTGGTAGACCAGCAACACATGTGGGAAGTTCCAGACCATGCTAAGAATGGAGCCAGCAAAACAGGGTGGGGTTAGGAGAGGCAAAGCAAGAGAGAGAGAGCAATGGCTGGATGCTCTCTATTTATTCCTAAGATGTGACCTGAGGCAGTTGCCTGTTGTCACATGGTCCCCAGGAAATATTAGCCAAAAACTTAAACTATGACTAGGGCAGAAAAGGTTTCAGGGTCAGTACTTGGGACTAATGACCAGATGCTTGACAGCTGCGTTATCTTGATGGGCAGCTGGAAGACTTGATGGCATCCAGATTAGAGTGCATTCTCAATATTTTATCTGGATATCCCAGGATCTTTTCAACATCCATCATGGAAAGTGGCTCAAAATGGTCCATAAACAGACCAAGTGGTGTGTTAGGTATTTCTTCTAGCAGACCTATGTTACAACCAGCATCCAGGTTAGAGTGCATTCTCAATATTTTATCTGGGGGGGGAAACTTTGCAAAAGTATCACCGCTATGTTGTGGTTAATGCTCTTGAAAACTACAGGAAATGTAGGGCTATTTTTGGGCAGGAACGCACAGGAACGGAGTTCCGGCTGGCTCCTGAGTTGGCCACACCCAGCAGGAACTCATTAGCATAATAGGCCACACCCAACAGAAACTCATTAGGATTGGCTACATTAGGGGTGTGTGGCCTAACATGCAAAGGAGTTCCTGCTACAAAAAAAGCCCTGGGTTTTGACAACAAGGTAAACAGAATAAGAAGCAAAAGGTGGCTGTGGCTGGATGACCACACTTCTGGTAACATGGGGGTGCGGCCTAAAAGGCTAATATGCTGTGCTGTCAAGGGTGTCGCCTAATATGCTAATGAGTGTCTGCTGTTGGGTGTGGCCTGTTATGCTAATGAGTTCCTGCTGGGCTTTTTCTACAAAAAGAGCCCTGAGAAATGTATACGCTGGAAAAATCAGAGTGGGTGGATATGGGAAGTAGCCTGGCTGCGGAGTATAAGCAGTTGTGCTGGTGGTTGCTTCCTCTTTAAAATATAGTATTCTGTGGATCAATTTATAATCTCAGACTTTAAAATAATACTTCTGGGTGGGGGGGAGTTCTGCCTGCACAAAGAGCTTATTTCTCATTCAGCAATTGAAAACGAAGTGGACAACATGGAGTAGAGAAGGGTGTGCTGTTTTGTGATATCACATGGCTATTAGTGTAAACAGCTCCTTGAGATTTGTACAGAAATGGTCCATATGGCAGCGACAAAGACACAATGATGCCATCTGCTGAGAGAATACCCTTCTCTCAGTAGCAAAATATTTGATTGCTGGGGGAAAATGCAATATCCCAGCAACAGAAACGCTACCTTAAATGAAGATGTCTGTATCTCACTTGATCATTAAAATCTCTCACGAAAACTCTTTCTTATTACATGAGACTTCCTATCTACAGAGGAGTGTATCAAATGTTGGGTCTTGCACAAGGGGGCAACACAGCAGGAGAAAGAAGAAAGCTGGAGACAGCTCTCCTTAAAGGCCTACGTGGGTCACACGGGCAGGAAAATGTGGTGGGGGGGAACGTGGCTGTTAGCCCCGGGGCTAAAAACCGCGCGATTGCTTAATCAGACCTACCGATCGAGGTCCCGTGGAGGTCCCGTGGTAGGGGGGAGGTGTCGATCACTCCACTGTCCTGCAGCGCGGCAAAGAAGTGGGCCGCGGGGCAAACAGGTTGGTTGTTTTTTTATTTAAACTCAAATGTGCGCATGCTCCCTTGGGTGCGTGTGCGCATCCGTGGAGACTTTGAAAAATTTTTTTCCAAGGGGACATGGGCGGGCACCGGAACTACCTCCGGAAACGCGATCAGACGCCCGCCCTTGCCCCGTGGTTTCAGGAAACTAGTACCTCTGAGGTACTAGTTTTTTACTGCGCGTCTTCGGCAGGAAGCCTCGGTTGCGCCACGGGAGCCCGACGCTTCCCAGATGTGGCGGTGAGATCACGCCCGGAAACTCCGCCTATCTTCCGTCCCTCTAGCGTGCCTAATGCTCCGTGTGACCGCAGCCATGGTTTTGAGAAGCATTACTGAATTGTGACGGCCCAGCATCAAGCCCTGAACTGACCCTCAGATATGAGTACCACTATCCAAATAAAATTTTGTTTACTAATGACAGTTTAATTTTGCTTTATTGGCTTTTTTTATGTTTCAGGAGTTCCGTTTGTGTTAACATAGGTAGAGAAATGTCTAGCTGGTTATATTACTTCTATCTTTTTTTTCATTTCCTAATGGGTTTCTGGAAGTCCATTGTAATTCAAGTAATTTCTTTACCATTGTTACCCAGACCGCTTTGTCATTGTTCTAAGGAGCAAAAGACCTTTTCTGTATAGTGGCCAAGAAACTGTAGAGCAACATGTCAAGAGTTACATTTTTAAAAAACTGCTTAACCAACTCTGTGTATAGGGTTGCCAAGTGCCCCCGGGGGGCGGAGAAACCCCCGCCCGAGAGGCCCGTTCCCTGCTGGTGGGGATTGGGCCGGCAGAGGGGACCCCACCCCTAAAGCACGTGATGCGCCCGGTGTAAACACATCACCCGGAGGTGACGCAATCACGTCAGGCACTTTGCAGGGGGACACTCTATCATCCAAGGGAAAACTCTATGTTTTCCCCTCGAATGATTGTGGACCCGCCCCAATGTGCCTGACACGACTGTGTCACTTCCGGGTGATGTGATAAGCGTGCATGCTAGGAGACTCCCGGGGTCGTCCGGGACTCTCCCCGCTATTACGAAGGTAGGACATGGCAACCCTATCTGTGTATCTCAAAGACTGTCAACTACGCTGCCATTCTGGTTGGGGGGGGGGAAGAGGCAGCTGGTGTAGTGTTTCTTGTTATGCTGGAATTTTAACTTTCATTTCTCCACACTGAGTCTTATCTCATTGCCTGACCTTGGTACCTCTCTCCCGATGCTTTGCTGGGAATATGAACCCGTTAGTTTAGGCATGCTCTAGCTAATTCCCTGATTGGCTCAACCTCGTCAGGGGACCCCGCTTCAAATCCCGTACATCTACTCCCCTCCCGCCTTTAGGATTAGTTCTGACACTGAATGTATGCGCAGATGACTTGCCTTTACTGTTCTCAATAAACTCAGACCTTCTTGAAGGAACATTGTTGAGAACTGATTGCTGCGAGACTCTGACAAAGACATGACTATAATAGTTTATTGAAAGGTTTCTCATTTCATAACAACAGAATTGTTTTAGAATAGATGATCTTTTAATTATATGGTTGGAACCAGTCAGTTCCAAAAAAAAATTAACCTCACCTAACATCCATCCTTGAGATGTGGAATAATATGATCCAGCCTGATCTTGTTGGAACTTGGAAGCTAAACAGGGTTGATACTTGGAGGAGGGTCCACCAAGGGAGACTATGCAGAGGAAGGCAATGGCAAACCACATCACTTGCCTTGAAAGCCCCTTGATGGAGTTGCCATGGCCCAATTGTGACTTGGCGACACTTACGTACAGAGCTTTTTTTGTAGAAAAAGCCCAGCAGGAACTCATTAGCATAATAGGCCAACACCCAACAGCAGAAACTCATTAGCACAGCCCTGACAGCACAGCTCATTAGCATATTAGGCCACACACCCCATGTTACCAGAAGTGTGCTCATCCAGCCACGCCCACCTTTTGCTTCTTCTTCTGTTGACCTTGTTTGTGGTCAAAACCCAGGGCTTTTTTTGTAGCAGGAACTCCTTTGCATGTTAGGCCACA
>NW_015164315.1:2701-8125 GCF_001447785.1 Gekko japonicus | reverse complement strand
CATTCCTGCCCAAAAATAGCCCTGCACATACATAATGCCCATCCTTACTACAGCCCTTGTCCCACAAGGCTTTTTTCCATGCTGGTCCCACGATCCCCATCGTAGCATTTTTGGGTGTTCAGGTGGGATCTCTCCTTCCTTTTTCACCAGCAGAAACATGCCTTGGATAGACTAGAATCTAAGCAACCACACAATTAGTTCCACACACCCAGGGGTGACTTCAACTTGTGTTTCTCAGACAGCAGTCTACCACACCACATCACAAACCGCGGTGAGTTTACATAAATAAATACCCACACACACACATATATGGGCATAACTGAAATAGCTTTTCATTTTTTTTACCTACTTTTCTGCCCTCAGAAGGCCACCAAAGTGGCTAACAAATTAAGATATTATCTTTGTTGTTGTACAGTCGCACAGTCAAGTCCAACTCTTTGCGACCCCATTTTGTTGTTGTACAGTCGCACAGTCGAGTCCGACTCTTTGCAACCCCATGGACCAGATCACGCCAGGCCTTCCGGTCTTCGCCGTCCTCTGAAGTTGGCTCAACTTCATGTCCGTTGCATCTATGACACTGTCTAACCATCTCATCTTTTGCCGTCCCCTTCTTCTTTGACCTTCAGTCTTTCCCAGCATCAGGGTCTTCTCCAGTGAGTGCTCCCTTCTCATTTGGTGGCCAAAGTATCTGAGCTTCAACTTCAATATCTGGCCTTCCAGGGAACAGTCAAGGTTGATTTCTTTTAGGATTGACTGATTTGATCTTCTTGCAGTCCAAGGGACTCTCAAGAGTCTTCTCCAGCACCACAGTTCAAAGGAATCTATTCTTCGGCACTTGATGTAGGACATAAGTAACATGAAATGCATCCATATGTTGCTCTGGAAGCACTTTTATGCTCCACAATACCTTGTTGGTGCTGTAGATTATGACATTGGTTGATTTTTGGCTTCAGAGGTCTATTTTAAAAACAACATGAAAGGTCAAACTAGATAAAAATACTGGGAGAGCTACGTTAAAATGCAACAGAAGCTGCATCTGGATCCAGATTGGTTTGGGTCCGTGTTGTAAGGATGATGCCTCTCTGATTTGGTATTGCCTATTGAAACCAACTCCTCTGTGGTATTTGTTGTTCTTGTTCAGTCACACAGTCGAGTCTGACTCTTTGCGACCCCATGGACCAGATCACGCCAGGTTTTCCTGTCTTCCGCCGTCCTCTGAAGTTGGCTCAATTTCATGTTCGTGGCATCTATGACACTGTCTAACCATCTCATCCTTTGCCGTCCCCGTCTTCTTTGACCTTCAATATTATCTTAAAAGCCATTAAAAAAAGGTAAAAACCAAAGCTTAACATAAATACAAAATACTAAAAAAACACAGTTAAAACACTGGGGAGGAAGCAGGAATCACTGAGAAAATGCCAAGCCAAGCCAAGCCAAAAAAAAAAAGTTTTCACCACCAACTGGATCCCAAACACAGACTCAGATAAGCTGTGAGGTGCATAAATCAACTTGCTGCTGATCAAAAGGTCAAGGTTCCCTTGCTCGAAAGCCAGTCGAATCTGACTCTAGGGTTGCGGTGCTCATCTCTGTTTCAAAGCCGAAGAGCCAGCGCTGTCCGAAGACATTTCCATGGTCATGTGGCCGGCATGACTAAACGCCAAGGCGCACGGAACGCTGTTACCTTCCCACCGAAGTGGTACCTATTTATCTACTTGCAATTTCTAGCCCTGCGATAAATTAGGTTTTTTTCTTCTGGGTTTGCCTGTTGGCATGTTGCCTTTTAATCTTTATTCTGCTGGATTACACAGGGCCCCATGCATTGTTATCTACTGAACTAAAACCCGTAACAGCTTGTCCACTCATTTTATTTATCCGCGTTTTGACTTCAGCCACTAATCTGCTGCAGACTTCAGCCTTTGGCTCCGGGTTAGCAAGATGGCATTGTCGCTAGCTAACATCTGTTTCTGCCTTCATCCCCAAGAATGCAAGCATTAAGCATTACAAATGGAGTGTGAGGGTGGGTGGGGGGGAAGAAGGGTTTGAATGCACATTTTATTCTGAGTGTTGTGAGATAAACGTCTTTCTGGGAACTGTCCAAACAGAAGCTGGCTACATGTTGCTATGGATGTAACAGCCAGCCTTCTGGATTCAAACGGATGAAAAGTTCCATCAGAAAGAAATCCCCTTTCATGATTTATTATGATGCTGAAGAGCCTCAGTAGCCCTCATGGTTCTGTGCCTTTAAAAGCAAGCTTCAAACCAATTGGTCTGCTCTGTTTTAAACAAGTTGAATGCTGAACCAAAAAAAAAATGGCTTCCTTGTTCTGCTTTTTGTGTGTCCTTTAGCACATCCTGTGCTTCTGTTCTCAAAAGCTTCTCTTGTATGAATAAAATAATAACGTGTCGCCTATTGGCATGCTGCACGAACTGTGTCAAGCCCCAGGCAAAGGAAGTTGTGCGGTGCCTCTCCAGTTCTTGCCTGACCCATAACTGTTGCCCTTCCCATTTTGGTCCAGTTTTCATCATGACAGTTCTTTGACTTCTGGCTGCTGTGTGGCAGAGCGGCCGGCTAGGGGGGCAGGCACCAGCCAGCTGGCAAGCTTACAAAATAAGGGGAGCCTGGGATTTTGGACTGAAATGCAGATGGATGGGGGAGGGATCAGAGGAATGGAACAGAGAAGAGATGCTTTGAGAAACAGCGACGTATAGGCAGCCCATCCGTAACTGTTTCTGTCAGTCACCTTGCTACTTTATGGTACATGACCAGATTTCATAGTACTATATTCGGGGGTCATTGCGTAGAAAAAGAGGTGCAGGAGCTCATTAGCATAACTCATTAACATAACTTATTTGCATATGCCACACCCCCTGACATCACCAGAAATGTGTCAGAAGGCAACACCCACCGCTCAGGCTCCACTGGACTGTTTTGGATTGCTAGCTGTTGGGGGGGGGGGGAACGTGGAGATCTGTCCTCACAGAGGAGGGAGAGCTTGTACCTGAATAAAACTTGGTCTTAAAGGTGCCACTGGACTGTTTTGGACCGGGGGGGCGGGGGGGGCTCTGCAACTTACCTGGCTGCTTCTTGCTCTGACTGAGGACTGCTGGGAGCAGGGGCGGGGCTTGTTGCTTGTGCCCGCCCCCTGGGCTCTTTACTGCCGGAGCTCCACTCCTGTGCGCTCCTGCAGGAAATGACCCCTGGATGTTGAAAAGATCCTGGGATCTGTGAAGGCCGCTACCTGTGCCCTGGATCCTTGCGCATCCTGACTACTAAAGTCATTTAAGGACCACATCAGTGAGTCCTTATTATCTACTATAAATCTACTTGCCGATCTCCCCCCATCTTCTCACTGAAATCAACGGCACCTGAACACTTCAATTATTTGTTTAATATCACTAATTTCAATGGGCCAAAAAAACCCTATCCCTACAGAATAACGATGTAGCCAATTATCATCCAGTCTCTAATCTGCCCTTTCTAGGTATTGTGTAGTGGGTTAGCCGCATGAATGAAGGACGCAAACCGGCATGGTCCAATGCACACTTTATTAGTACACAACAAGAGATGGATACTAACGGCCGGCTGGCCAACTATATACATCCTTGGGGCCACACCCCTGGGTCCCGTTGGTGGGTTTGAATCTCCCGCCACGGTTCCCATTGGTTCCCCAGTGGAAGGACTAGGATCCTAGTCCTCATTGTTCTCCCAGAGGCAAGCTCTGGGGAGTTCGCTGGCCCCTGGTGGCGGTCAGCGGACACAACATCCCTCCCCCCATAGATCGGAACCATCCTAGGTCACGTAGTCCTTTAAATAAGACAGGGACCGCCGTTCTCTAGTGGACCTTTGCTTTGCATGCAGAAGGTTCCAGGTTCAATCGCTGGCTTCTGCAGTTACAAAGGATCATATTGTGATGTGGGGGAAAAACCCTCTGCCTGAGATCCCGGAGAGCTGCTGTATGTCAGAATAGGTTACACTGACCTTGATGGGCCAAGGCTCTGATTCAGCACAAGGCATCTTCATGAGTACATTAGATTGTTAAGTGGTGGAGGCTTAGACCCAGGAACAGTCAGTCACAAGCAGGGACCTGTGTATAAACAGTACAACAGCGTCGCAACAGAATTTTGAAAAAAAAATCATCATTTAGTTAAGCTTGGCCCCCGGTCACACGCAGAATTTGCCGCGGGATACTCACGAATGCCGGGTGCAGGGCTCTTTTTTGTAGCAGGGACTCCTTTGCATATTAGGCCACACACCCCTAATGTAGCCAATCCTCCAAGAGCTTGCAGAGGCTCTTCTTACAGGAGCTACTGTAAGCTCTTGGAGGATTGGCTACATTAGGGGTGTGTATGCAAATGAGTTCCTGCTACAAAAAGAGCCCTGCGGCCCGGGTGGATTTTAAGAGCGCGATCAAACGGACACATCTGGCAAACGTCATGCACCCATCGCCATACCGTCTCGTCCGGCTGAAGATCCAGAGTTAGAAAGTACCAGCGAAAGTCCACTATCAAGCGTTTGCGATGGGCCGCAGATGGACTTCCTCCGTCTGATCGCTCCAGCGTGCTCCTCTTGCCTCGTTGAAGAGCACGCGTCGCCGAAAAAAAACCCTGGTTTACCGCCGTTGCATCTGATCGTGTAGTGGTGAGTCAACTTGCGACGGCACAAATAGCCATGCCTCCCCCCCTGCGTTATCTAGCCCGTGTGACTGGGGTACTTAATTATCTAAATGTTAATTAATAATTATAAGTTTCCTTAGGTAAAAAATTAAAGACTAAGAATGTCAATTAGGTAAGAGCAGTTGATGCATTTCCCATTATAAGCCATATATTCCAAAACGGGGAATCCTTGCTCCGGGAAATGTGATTGATAAGGATCAGGATCTGTTTGTGAAACTTGGTCTGATATCTTCTCCATAATATAATGATCCCATACTCTTTTATACCACAAAGGAACTGAAGAAGGCTTTGACTCTTTCTATGATGCAGCAATTGTGGATCTAGCAGCAGCCAGGAGGATTTCTTCACACTGTTGATATACTATTGTTATGCCAAAAGTTTAATAAAATTACTTCTGGGTCCATGGGAAGTAAATGGCCCGTAATCTGGTTGATGTGGATTAAGATATTGTGCCAAAATTTCTTTATGTAGGTGCAGTTCCACCAACAGTACAAAAAGGTGCCAATTTCCCCAAATTGTTTCCAGCATAGTGGTTGAATTTATTAATTTATGTCGTGCAGTTTTTGAGGTATTTGATAGATCATGTCCTGATATTTATTGATTTTGTGGTGAATATATAAGAACGCCAAATTTTAGTCCATTGCAGTTCCAAAAAGATATTACAATTTGTTTGCCAAGGTTTCTTGTAAGAAGGAGGTTTCGTAGCATCTATAGAGATTAGAATTTTACAAGAAAGGGGACCCGTGATAC
>NW_015164315.1:0-2221 GCF_001447785.1 Gekko japonicus | reverse complement strand
GGATTTGAGCAGATCTAACACTCCACAGGACAAAAACAAGTAATGGATATGCCATCTGCTTTCATGATGTTACACTTCCTGGCACCTATTAATACCTGATTCTTGAAACATGTGTACAGCGCAGTAGAGTGTAGTGACTTCCGTGGACCTTGAAGGGTATAATTCTGTTTAAGATTGCATTGTTATTCCTTCCTTCCTTCCTTGATTTTGTACGTAAGCTGTTTTAATGATCTCCTTCTCTTGGGTTTTTAGTCAGTAGTGGTTACCTTTACTTTCTCCTTAATTGTACTTCCCTTCCCTTATTTCTTTGTAGTCTGTAGTCTAATTAAAAAGCAATTAAAAAGTCCCCTCCGGGGGGGCCAAAAAAAGAAAGAAAAAGATTGCATTGTTATTTACTAGGAACTTCTAAAAAAGTGTGCTTATGCATCTTTGCACCTGAAATAATGGCCAGATTAATACTGTCCACCCGTATTTTTCCAATGACATATAGCATGGAAGTCAGAGAGAGGAAAATGCTGTCCCCTCAGGCACCTGCTGCCTAAAAAGATTTCCTTTCTTATTCAGTACTGGCACCTTTTTTCAGGGTTCTCTCAAGTCCTGATCCTCATGCACCAGCCCACCCCACTCGGCCAGAGAAAGAGACAGTGGACCCTCACGGGCAGCATAGTGAGGGTCTGCAGAGGAAGAGGGGAATTGGTGGAAATTGGCACAAGGCACAACCTTATCTATGAGCACGGGAGCTTTTCCGACCAAAAACAACCCGCTGTTGAGGTCCATAATGAAATCAAGGTGGCATATTATTGTATTGAATAATACAAGCATGGCATTTCTAAGCAAATTTGTTTAGGGTCTCCAGTTTGGTCTGTAAGTTAAGGTTAATTGTATAGAGTAGCATATATAGCCAGAGGTGCTGATCTATTAAAAGGCTAGCAAATGGAATGTCAGTGAGTGCACTGCAGCAGGGACTTCATTAATCTTGCTTACTCTGGAAGAGAGAGAAGTGTTTACAGAATTCTGCACTGGCCACCCACGTTCCCAGGAGAAGAGCAGCCCTATTGTTCTACGGCTCTGTACTCACACATGCAAAATTAACCAAACCTAGCTATCACCAAGAGAATTGTTATATGTTTTGCATTCACCTATAGGTTACTTAGGGGGCTGCGGTGGCTCAAGTGGTTAAGATGCTGAAGCTGCAGACTGGAAGATCGGTAGTTCGGCAGTTCGAGACCCGGGTGCCACATGACGGGAGTGAGCTCCCGTCTCTGGCCCCAGCTCCTGCCAACCTAGCAGTTCGAAAGCAAGAAATTGCAAGTAGATAAATAGGTACTGCTTTGGTGGGAAGGTCACAGCGTTCTGCGCGCCTCGGCGTCTAGTCATGCCAGCCATATGACCACGGAAATGTCTTTGGATAGCGCTGGCTCTTTGGCTTGGAAACGGAGATGAGCACCACATCCCTAGAGTCAGATTCGACTGGCTTTCGAGCAAGGGAAACCTTTACCTTTATAGGTTACTTATTTGAGCCCATATATGTACCAAACTGATGGCAACAGTAAGAATGTGTGCAAAAGCCAAATAGAGAGACAAAATTCTTCTCATGGATTGGGGTAACATTTTGAATTTTGCTCAAGAACAGATTGACAGACTTCTGAACAAACCATCCATTTTTGTATCTCATCCACCTGTGTAATTTGAGATGAATCAGTGTTTCCACACAAGAAGGCTATTAAGACTGATTTACATGCCTCCACTTTATTAGATTATTGCTGAACTGTCCCCAGAGAACTAAGGATCAACAAGGAATCTGCTCTTTTTCAGAATGAAAATGGATTTCTAAACAAATGGTACTCTATCCTTAACGAATATTCCTTGGACCTTATTGTCCTTAATATAGAGACTACTCACCAGTTCGTTACTCAACTGCAATCTTCCACAGAAAATAAAACATCCATGGAGAAACACAGAGTGAGAACATGTCTGAACAGAAATGGCTGAAGCTGAATGATGAACCATAACCATTTAAGGAGGAACTAAAAGAATTTAAGCACAATTTTTAATGGGATAAGATGGGCTATGATACAAGTCTATCCCCAGATATTTACAACACAAGGAACTTCTACATCCAGAGTTTCTTCTGCAGACTCTTTAAACACCTCAGGAGAACAACAGAAATCTATCAACACAGAGACTAACATCTGTTGTGAGACCGTGTGGTCGGTCTGTT
>NW_015164314.1:114812-118911 GCF_001447785.1 Gekko japonicus | reverse complement strand
GGCCTGCTCTGGAACCGGCTGCAGCCCCCTCCTCAGACCCTGACAAGGGCCCCTTGTGGATCTGGGGGTGCCAGCTGGTACCCGAGGCCCACCCAGAAGAGGAGAGGCACATTTAAAAAAAAAAAATCTGTTGTTGCCAAGGCGCAGAGAGCCCAGCAACACCACCGCTGCTCATGGAAACACGCCACGGGGCACCACGGACCCCACATGGGATCGAATGTGATGAACCGTTCGTGCTGATTGGCTGGCCTGAATGTCAAGCATTTGGGCTGGTCATCCCCCCCCCCACCTACCGTCTCCAGCAGGGCACCAAGCAGAAGAAGAGACTGGATTTATACCCCAGGGCCCTTCACTACCCAAAGGAGTCTCAGAGCGGCTTACAAACCCCTTTCCCTCCCCCTCCCACCAACAGACACCCCCTGTGAGGTAGGTGGGGCTGAGAGAGCTCTTGACAGAAACTGCTCTTTTTCAAGGACAGCTCTTATCAGAGCTACGGCTTGCCCAAGGTCCTCCAGCCAGGTGCAAGTGGAGGAGTGGGGAATTGACACTCTTGACAGAAACTGCTCTTTTTAAAACTCCTTTCCCTTCCCCTCCCCACAACAGACACCCTGTGAGGTAGAAGAAGAAGAGAGAGAGACTGGATTTATCCCCCATTTGCCCTTCACTACCCAAAGGTGTCTCAGAGTGGCTTACAAACTCCTTTCCCTTCCCCTCCCCACAACAGACACCCTGTGAGGTAGGTGGGGCCGGGAGAGCCCTTGACAGAAACTGCTCTTTTTCAAGAACAGCTCTTATCAGAGCTATGGCTTGCCCAAGGTCATCCAGCCAGGTGCAAGTGGAGGAGTGGGGAATCAAACCCGGTTCTCCCAGATTAGAGCCCGCACACTTAACCACTACACCAAACTGGCTAGGGAGACCTAGCTGACCCACTAAGGCAGCTGGGAAAGAGGATTACTCCAGGAAGAGAGAGAGAGATAACTCCTAGTGGGGCCTAGACACCCTTTCATGCAGAATTGGGTGAAAAGGAGGAAAGGGGGAATTTCTTTCTTCCTATCCTATCCATTTCTTCTTCTCTAAAGAAGAAGAAGAGAAGAGATTGGATTTCTACCCCGCCCTTCACTACCCAAAGGTGTCTCAGAGCGGCTTACAAACTCCGTTCCCTTCCCCTCCCCACAACAGACACCCTGTGAGGTAGGCGGGGCCGAGAGAGCTCTGGACAGAAACTGCTCTTTTTTCAAGAACAGCTCTTGTCAGAACTACGGCTTGCCCAAGGACCTCCAGCCAGGTGCAAGTGGAGGAGTGGGGAATCAAACCTGGTCCTCCCAGATGAGAGTCCGCACACTTAACCACTGCACCAAACTGGCACCAGTGGGACACTCAGTGGCCATCCAGAGGTGTTCAAGCTTAGGCTTGCTCCCAAACAGGCCGGACTCTGGGAAATGGACTTTCTTTCAGGGGCAGCGGGAACATGGGGCCAGGAGAGAAGTGTGACAATTCTCTGGATGAAGGACTTGCTTCTTCGTGGGGTTAGACGTGCCAAGGGATACTGCTCGTCTGGGTTGGTTCCCCCTGGAAGGAGAAGCCCCAGGAGACTTCTGGTTTCGTATTATTATTTGCTTCAGTGACCGATATCCTGGCAGAGCTGAGCACGGGGGGGGGGGGGGAGGCAGAGGAATTCCCACAGAGTCGCCTTTCCCCGACCCCACACCGGATGCCCAGCGGGAGCGTTTCTGTGCCTCTGTTTTTTTGCAGCCAAATCTCATTCCGAAGCCCGTCTGCCTCTCTTTCCCGATTTCAGCCTCTTGTTCTTCCCACAGACACATTCCTTACCTTTCCCTCAGCTGGGTGCTCGGACAGAGCCCGTGCCTCATCCCTCAGGCCTGTCGAAGGGATGCGTAAAATGGCAAAGGCGTCACTAGTCCCTCTTGTCCTTTTGGGGCTACTTTTAAGAATTAGCCCCAAGGACAGTCTGAGCCACTGGAATGAGAGGCTAAGCTTGTCACCCCCTGAAAGAGCCAAACAGACGCATGGCTTTCCCAAAGAACCAAGGAGGTGCATCCAAAATAGCTTGGTTTGTAATATAGCAAGACGATCTTAAACCTGGCCGACAAACCACAAGAAGCACTTCTGTTCTCATCCACCAGGGCAGGTCTCACTATGAAGGTTTCTGATGTTCAGTGGTGTCTTTCCATTCTTTTCGATTTTCCTCCTGACAGGCTGCAGTCGGTCTCTCTCTCTGTCCCCTCAGGGCGAAACCCCGCATCATAGCAAAGTGAGGAAAGGCATGTTTTCACAGACCCAAAAGAAGGGGCAGGAGACGGAAGAACAGGACCCAGAAGGACCCGGAACTGGCAAGAGAGCAAGGAGAAGCCCCCATCCCACCCAAGTAGGGAGTGGTGTTGAATTCTGGGAAAGAGCTGGGCCAGAGCTCCTGGCTAAGAACACCGTGACCTCAGAGGTACGTTGCCGACACTTCCGGCTCTGCCACTACCATGAGGCTGACGGGCCCCCGAGAGGTTTGCAGCCAGCTCCATGGACTTTGCAGCCACTGGCTGGAGCCAGAGAGGCACACCAAGAAGCAGATCCTGGACCTGGTGATCCTGGAGCAGTTCCTGACTCTCCTGCCCCAGGAAATGCAGGGCTGGGTCAGAGGGTGTGGGCCGGAGACTAGTTCCCAGGCGGTGGCCCTGGCGGAAGGTTTCCTCCTGAGTCAGGCAGAGGAGAAGAGGCAGGCAGAGCAGGTGAGGGGGTTTCCTCCAGGTGTGTCTAATTCAAGGAATGACATTGAGCCTTATCCTAAAGGTTCCCTGCCAGATAATTGCCCAGGTTTTAACCATCCAAGTGGGAGATTTCATGGCCACCTTCAGCAGCCTCTTCTACGAGATAATTTCTGATCCCTCCAGATAACTCAGCAGGTCTGCTGATGGAAAGGTGCAGAGTTCGGGAGTGGGGCAGGATCCATTCCTTGGTCTCTTTTCCACTCCATCTCTTACCCCTCTCCCTCGCTTCTTTTCTCAGATGTGGGGACCATCCCTGAAGATGGAAGCTACAATCCCTGAGGTGGAAAGAGCTTCCTTGGGGCAAGGGCAGGGGGCGCAGGCCATGGAGCGTGCCCAAGATCCCCTCTCCTTTGGTAAGGACCCGTTGTGCCTGCATGACAGTTGGGGCACCCCGGGAATGTGATGGGTACAGACTTAAAGTCAGGAGGAAAATAAAGACTTCTTCACACAGCAAAGAGTTAACTTGCAGCACTCATTGTCCACTAATTCTGGTGCCTCCAAAAGGAGACTAGACACATTCCTGGAGGGCAGATTCTCCCATTAATTAAAAAAATTCATGCCTCACCTTCCTTCTGTAAAAAGAAATCAAGTTGCGGGGGGGGGGGTAGACAAACCTCAGGAGAACTATTCAGACTAGTGGATAAAGGGAGCCTCCACCTTCTGGGGCAGCAGAGCTCTGAAAAGTAGTTTCTCGGGTCCAAAAAATTGGGAAAATCTGGTTTCTGTGCCTGTGCTTCAAGGGGCCTCTGGCAGGCCGCTGTGGGAAATAAGGATGCTGGGGGGACGGAAGGCAGGCTGTGGCCGGGCACCCCCAGGAGCTTTGGGGAGGGGCTTGGGACAGACGTGATGTCATGTTGATGGTGCATCTGGCTGATAACCTGGTTGGGAAGTGAGCATGCCAAGAGACACTCTGAAAAATTATTCATATTACCCTCTGGTCCAAATGTGATGGTGACATGTCATGCAACGTCTTTCCCTCCCCGCAGACCAAACACAGGTCTCACAGAAGTCTGAAATATGTTGGCTGCATTTATAATCCTGAAAGATCATGGGTACCATAGGCTTCCCTTCTGCCTCTCCCAGAATTCAGTAAAAAGTGTTTAAAAATATGTTGCGAGTACACAGGGCGAGGTGTCACAACCCTGGGAATGGGGTGTGTGAAGCAGGGAACCAGCAAGCAAACGTTCTTTCTTCCGCCTTTGTCTCAGGAACAGGTAGTGAAGAGATGCTGTGGAGCCGTCATCTTTTCAGAGGTGTGGAAGCGGCTGCCGTACCTCCAGTCCAGGTAGGAGAGGTGAGTGTTACGGGATTCTCGGACC
>NW_015164314.1:101115-112980 GCF_001447785.1 Gekko japonicus | reverse complement strand
GGGCCAAGGTCTAGAGACCGCGCCTCCGCCGAGAGAGCCACAACACTTAATCCGAGAACGGCACAAATTGCGTCTGCCTGAAAACCTGGTTGGGAAGTGAGCATGCCAGGAGACACTCTGAAAACTCACTCATATTATCCTGGAGTCTCCAGATGTGTGTTCAAAAATGTGCTGAGTATACACAGGGAGGGGAGCTGTGGTGGCTCAAGTGGTTAAGACGCTGAACTGCAGGCTGTGGAAGGTCAGTAGTTCAGCAGTTCAAGACCCGGGTGCCGCAAGACAGGGTGAGCTCCTGTCTCTAGTTCCAGCTCCTGCCAACCTAGCAGTTCGAAAGCAAGAAATTGCAAGTAGATAAATAGGGACCACTTCGGTGGGAAGGTAACAGCATTCCGTGCGCCTTGGTGTTTAGTCATGCCGGCCACATGACCACGGAAACGTCTTCGGACAGCGCTGGCTCTTCGGCTTTGAAACGGAGATGAGCACCGCAACCCTAGAGCCGGATTGGACTGGCTTTCGAGCAAGGGAACCTTTACCTTTAACCTTTATACACAGGGAAGGGGTGTGTGAAGCAGGGAACCAGCAAGTCAACACCCTTCCTTCCTCCTTTGTCTCAGGAACAGGCAGTGAAGAGATGCTGTTGAGCCGTCATCTTTTCAGAGGTCTGGAATCGGCTGCCGCACCTCCAGTCCAGGTAGGAGAGATGAGCGTTGTGGGATTCTGGGACCCCCAGACTGTTTCCCTGGGACCCTCCCGTTCCCCTTTAGTTCCTTTATTGGTTGGGTGGAGACTGGGAAGGGAGTGACTGAATCCATAGAGAGAGACCAGAGTTCTCAAACAAAGCCAGGTTATTTACAATACAAGCTTCCTAAGGACAGAAAGCCCTTTAGCACTTACATATCTTTTAGGATAAAAGCATAACATTTCCGTATTGAGCATAGAATATTTCAACAGAAACATGGTGCACTCGTGTGAAACATAGAGTGCCCTGGCCAGTCAACAAGAGCTCACAGAGAGCTGATTGAAGACCAGCCCAGAGAAAAGAAGTCTCCACACATTTATACCCTCGGTTAACCACGGGTTCAGCGCACATGGAGAAACACGCCTTTAGCAGAAGAATATCAAAATCAAAAGAACAATATGAACCTTGAACACATACCCTTGTTACCCTAGAGAGTGAAGGATGAGATATATAAACTTTGTTGTGACCTTATTGGAAGCACAGACCCCTGCTTCAGCAAGTATGTAGCTGGTCAGAAGCTACAAACCGTCTCACTAGGAGTCTTTGACACAGTATGAGGGCGACATGGTAGACCTAGAGAAATGAAAAGGCTAGGGAGAGGCTTGAGAGATTACAATAGCTAAGCCTGTAAAGTCTTGTGGGAGAGAAACCAAACAGAGAGGCCTCAGCTAATCCAGGCTGTTATACAGAAATGCCCCAGGCTCACTGAGATGAGCAGGGGGGACAGCCCGGGTCCCTCTTCCTTTCTCAGGGGAGCTTCTCCTCCTGCAGTTTCTACAGGGTGTCCGGGCGAGACATCCTCTGAACGCTGTTCCCTTTACCCAACTCAAGTCATACATCCTGTACCTTCCCAGAATACTCCCTCCCGGGGTGCCGTCTCTGCCCGGCGTGTTCTCTGACGAGGGAATCTGCTTTTCCTTTCAGGGTCCCTTTTCCTTTGAGGAGGTGTCCATCAATTTCACGGAGGCAGAATGGGCCCTGCTGGATCCGGGACAAAGAGCTCTGTACAGGGAAGCAGAGTACATCATGCGAAATGCTGGCCTGGATGAATCACAAGCGGGAATTAAGATTGCTGGGGAAAAGATCAACAACCTCAGATATGCAGATGATACCACTCTAATGGCTGAAAGTGAAGAGGACCTAAAGAGCCTCTTGCTCAGAGTAAAAGAGGAGAGCGCAAAAGTGGGCTTGAAGCTCAACATCAAAAAAACTAAGATCATGGCATCCGGCCCCATCACTCCTTGGCAAATAGAAGGGGAAGCTGTGGAAGTAGTGACAGACTTCACGTTCCTGGGATCCCAGATCACCGCAGACTGTGACTGCAGCCATGAAATTAAAAGACGCCTGCTCCTTGGGAGGAAAGCGATGGCGAACCTAAACAGCATGATAAAAAGTAGAGACATCACCCTGCCAACAAAAGTCCGCATGGTCAAAGCAATGGTATTCCCAGTTGTCATGTATGGCTGCGAGAGTTGGACTATAAGGAAGGCCGAGCGCCGAAGAATAGATTCTTTTGAACTATGGTGCTGGAGAAGACTCTTGAGAGTCCCTTGGACTGCAAGAAGATCTAATCAGTCAATCCTAAAAGAAATCAACCCTGACTGTTCCCTGGAAGGCCAGATAATGAAACTGAAGCTCAAATACTTTGGCCACCAAATGAGAAGGGAGCACTCACTGGAGAAGACCCTGATGCTGGGAAAGATTGAAGGTCAAAGAAGACGGGGACGGCAAAGGGTGAGATGGTTAGACAGTGTCATAGATGCAACGAACATGAAATTGAGCAAGCTTCAGAGGACGGCGGAAGACAGGAGGGCCTGGCGGGATCTGGTCCATGGGGTCGCGAAGAGTCGGACTCGACTGTGCAACTGAACAAAAGGAAGTGATGTGAAAGTCTTCTCCCTCAAATCCCGGTGAGCTGCTGTCAGACTGAGTAGACAGCACTGACTTCAATGGACGAAGGGTCTGATTCAGTAGGAGGCAGCTTCATGTGTTCCTGGGTGTGTTCTTGCCCAGGGGCAGCAGAGGCCAGTGTTGTGGCCATCACCCAAGCCAGAGAAGGTGTCCTGGCCTGAGGCAAAGGGAGGGATGGGAGGCCCTCAGAAGGACTCTGGAAGGGGCCAGATCCGCATTTCTCTTTTTCCAACCTTTACAAGACACCCTCCCCCCACCCCGGATGGGATCCCAGACATATGCTGTGCCTGTGATCTGGAAACAATCCTGCCAGGAAGCGAAGCCTTGGTCTTCCTGGGCCACTACTCTTTGTACCTGAGCAGCACCCAGTTCAGTGAGTTCATGAGAAGAGAGCACACAAGTAAAGCAGACCCCCTTTTTAAACATATAAAGGTTTGTTAAGGATTTAAAAAATAAAACACCACTAAACAGTACAGTTTCTGCAGGTCAGCAACAGAAAAACAAGGAAAGCAAACTGTTCTATCTAATAGATGAAATACGTGGTATTTATTTATTTGACTTATATCCCCCCCTTCCACACGGGCTTAGGGTGGCTAACAAGCAGCAATTGCCATACATAACAGTAAAAACCAAATCAAACAATCAATTACATTTACATTTTACATTTAAAATCGGTGCTCATGACAACATATCATCCAAGACGGGGTCCCCCAGTGCAATGTTTCAGAGGTTCTACTGTCTCTTCTTGATCGGTTTGCGCTATGTCCGTTCTTTATTCCCAAGGCCAGTTTGCATTGCCAAAAATGGCAGTGCGGTGATGGTACAGTGATGGTGGCGGCTCCTACTCAAAAGCCTGGTGGAAGAGCTCCGTCTTGCAGGCCCTGCGGAACTGCATAAGGTCCCGCAGGGCCCTGATCTCCTCCGGGAGCTCATTCCACCAGATAGGAGCCGCCACCGAAAAAGCCCTGGCCCTAGTCGCAGCATATTTGACATCTAGGGGCTGGGACAGCCAAAAGTTGTTTTGCCCCCGACGGTAGTGCCCTTGGGGCACCTCTTGTTGCAGCATCAGTATTCCAGCTATAGCCCCAAGTTACTTTACAGAAAGCTATTCATCATGATGCAGCAAGAAAATATTAAGACATACTAGCATGGAATGAACATAAATTCAGCCTGGCTTCCTTCTTGTCTATACGTGTATTATACTTTCTACCTCCTAGGGTCAGGTGGTCCTAACGACCCAATCAAGCGTCGTCCTTGATGGAATCTTCCAGGGGCAGTCAGCACCCTCCTAATCCCCCCTCTCTCCTGGATATACAGTTGGATACAGGTTCTCACGATTAACCAGTGGCCTTGAAAAAGATAAGAATGTTAGCCGCAGGGAGACTCGAGTCACGAATGCCTGAAAGTCAGACCAGGCCACTTAATAATCACGTAAACCCTTGGGGGAACTAACGTGCTTTGCCTCACAGATCTGTTCCCCTTCTACTGGTTAGGATTGTGGGCTTTGATCTTGACCATGGTTTTATCCTTCCAGAAGGGTTTTTACACTTGAATGTCTTTCCTTCACCTTATAAGATTGATCACTTTCTCTCTTTTTGTATGTCTCTGTGTGAATGAAGGCAGGAGTATAGGAGAGACTACGGTGGAGATAGACAACGGCCTTACAGTTAAAGAGAGGCTGAGGATGTCCTTAAGAGGATCTGAAGACCACATTACCTTCCCAAATGAGCTGGCTGAGGGTGGGTATCCTTCACGGTTATTTCAAGGGAAAGGGAAAGGAAGTGCCATGGGGGATTTCTGATTCACTTCTGGGCAACATTTTGTACAATCATACAGCCTGCTGAGGAAGGAGGGAGGGCCTGAAATCTGGAGGCTCAGAAGGTCCTTGTGGGCAAGAGCTCAGCTGTGGTGCTTGAGGGGGTGAGGGGCTATCCTCACATACTAGATATTCCGGGGAAAGGTGGAGGGGTGGTTAAGGTCAGCCAAACTGGACAAGGCCAAAGGGCCATCAATCCTTATCTACTGCAGTCACATAGATGCCTTTGGACCTTACAAGCCCTCTCAGGTGCTAACAGGATCTCTCTATTTTTTCCAGCAGAGGATGATCTGATTGAGGAACTATATCAACAAATGCCAGATAAAGTTAAAAATGAAGACTTGAAGGAAAACATCAGGAATCGAGGCGGACCAAAGAGAAAGAAAGTTGGTAAATCCACTTGGTATGAAAAATACTTCAGAAACAGATCACAGCTCTTCACACTCCGAAGATTACTCAGAGTTGAGAAATCTTTTGAATGCTCAGTGTGTGGAAAGAGAGGCAGTGTGAGTGGGAATCTTCAAAAGCATCTGAAAACCCACACAGGGAAGAAACCTTCCAAATGTTCAGCATGCAGAAAGAGATTCAGTCAGAGTGGCAGTCTTCACATGCATCAAAAAACACACACAGGGGAGGAACCTTTTGAATCCTCAGCGTGTGGAAAGAGATTCAGTCGAAGTAGCAGCCTTCAGCTGCATCAGAAAACCCACACAGGGGAGAAACCTTTTGAATGCTCAGAGTGTGGAAAGAGATTCAGTCGGAGTGGCCATCTTCAAAAGCATCAGAGAACCCACACAGGGGAGAAACCTTTTGAATGCTCAGAGTGTGGAAAGAGATTCAGTCGGAGCAGCACTCTTCAACAGCATCAGAGAACCCACACAGGGGAGAAACCTTTTCAGTGCTCAGAGTGTGGAAAGGGATTCAGTCAGAATGCCAGTCTTCAAGCACATCTGAGAACCCACACAGGGGAGAAACCTTTTCAATGCTCAGAGTGTGGAAAGAGATTCAGTGTGAGTGGCAATCTTCAAAAGCATCAGAGAACCCACACAGGGGAGAAACCTTTTCAGTGTTCAGAGTGTGGAAAGAGATTCAGTGAGGGTGGCACTCTTCTACGGCATCAGATAACCCACACAGGGGAGAAAGCTTTTCAGTGTTCAGAGTGTGGAAAGAGATTCCGTCAGGGATGCACTCTTCAAGCGCATCAGAGAACCCACACAGGGGAGAAACCTTTTCAGTGCTCAGAGTGTGGAAAGAGATTCAGTCAGGGATGCACTCTTCAAGCGCATCAAAGAACCCACACAGGGGAGAAACCTTTTGAATGCTCAGAGTGTGGAAAGAGATTCAATCAGAGTAGCAGTCTTCAACTGCACCAAAGAACCCACACAGGGAAAAAACCTTTTCAGTGCTCAGAGTGTGGATAGAGATTCAGTCAGAGTAGCCCTCTTCAAAATCATCAATGAATCCACACAGGGGAGAAACCTTTTGAATGCTCAGAGTGTGGAAAGAGATTCAGTCAGAATGCCAGTCTTCAAGTGCATCAAAGAACCCACACAGGGGAGAAACCCTTTTGAGTTCTCAGTGTCTAGGTCCAGCACTGCCAGAACGAGAGTTGGTAGCTACCCAAGAGAGGCTGCCGTGGCGTGGATATGCAATTCCCATGAAGGAGGCCAACCCGCCCCCACGCGCGCCAAGGTCACTGATGAGCCGTTGGCCATCAGCCTCCCATACTGCAGTGGCCGCTGTTGTCCCTGAGGGCCCAATGGGGCCAGGTTGAGCAGGCGATGGTAGAGGCCCCAGGAGAACCAAGGATGGACTGCAGTGGACAGAGGCCGCCCCAGGGAGCAGCAGGCAGGGGAAGAGCAGCAGGAAGTGGCCAGAGTCCCGTAAAGCTGTAAAAACTGGCACAGAAAGCCAGGGCATAGACGGGAACCCAGGAGATCTCAGGCCTGGCAATAGGGCATGCCCCCTCTCCAGAGAGGCACTTCACAGGCTGCTTGCCAGCTGGGTCCCACAGGGTCTGGTGGAGAAAGTGGAAACACAGAGGTGAACAACTTCACCCTGCTGTGTTCCAGAGGTAGATGGGTACAGGTGGGCACACCCCATGCTGAGAGCTGCCAGAGTGATTTCATGATTGGGGTAACCTGAAATGCTCCCTATAAGCTGCGGAGTCTTATGAACAGAAATTCTACTTTGTGAGCTAATGGCATTAAAGTTCTGAGTGAGCAGTTTGCATACTACATGGGCTAAGACAAAAAATGTGTGAGCCGGAGGCTAAAAAACTGTGAGCTAGCTCACACTAACTCAGCTTAGAGGGAGCACTGGCAGCCAGACCCCATTTTTTGCTGAAGGGATAGCTTGGCACCCAGACAGACAGAAGTCCAAGCATCCCTTCCCTTTAACAGCACCCCAAAATCACATTCTCAAGTTGACTAAATCGGTTGCATTAAAAAACAAATTGTATAAAATGTTCTGTAGATGGCACCTAACCCCAGATAGGTTAGCTAAAATGTATAAAAACTTGAGTAATAGATGCTGGAAAGGTAATAATCATGTTTGATCATACTATCATATGTGGTGGACATGTAAAAAGGTTCATAAATACTGGATTGGAGTGCATGCTCTCTTACAATCAGTGTTGAACATTACAATAATTTTTAAACCAGAAATATTCTTGTTAACCTGTCTACCAGATAACTTACATAAGAACCATAGATACTTTAATTTACATGGTATAACAGCAGACAGAATCTTATTCGCAACGACATGGGGGACATTGAAAATCCCAACGCTTAATGAGTTGATAACGAAGATTATGGGATGTGCTGAAATGGACAGACTGACAAATATACTAAAAGGAAAAATGGAAGAAGAATTTATGGGACCACGGAGGGAGTTTTATGACGTTAAAACGTAAGCATTAAGAAACTAAGACTAAATGAAGAACAATAAGAAAGATGGTTATAATAGTTGTGAAACTTTAAGAAGAAGATTTGCATGCAGAATGTTAATTTGGATTTTTTATGTTTAACCCTGTACTCTTTCTTTTCCCTTCTTTTCCCTTTCCCCCTTTCTATTTATAAACTAATAAAACTCTATTTTAAAAAAAGGAAAACACTGAGTGGCATTCCCAGGAATGAACAAAGCCTGGGTGAAACGTGTGATATTGTGCATGAAGGTATTACTATATCTAGATTCCACTTGTACTCTGGTCCACCAATCTAAACCTATTTCCCTTTTCCTTAATTCTTCCTGAGACTTTAGATTATTTCCATCGTCTAGCAATTCTGCGTATCTGATAACTTTTGTTTTGAAATCAGTACTGGCTGAGAAAAGGCTTCCACCGGAGATACCCACCTTGGAATTTTAGTATATATCATCGGACAAATCTTTTCCCAGGTTATCAATAATGTTCTTCTTATCATATGGTTTTTGAAGTATTTGTGTCCAGAAGCTTTCCCATACCATAAAAATGTGTGCCATCCCAGTTTTAAATCATGTCCTTCTAAAGTCAGTAGCCTATGGTCTTTAGGTAAGATCCATTCTCTCAGCCAAACCAAGCTTGCTGCCCTATCATAATCCTTCCAATCTGGTACATCCGAGAGTTCTGAAAGAACTCAAATGTGAACTAGTGGATCTCCTGACAAAGATATGTAATCTTTCCTTAAAATCTGCCTCCATTCCTGAGGGTTGGAAGGTAGCTAATGTCACTCCCATCTTTAAAAAGGGTTCCAGAGGAGATCCGGGAAATTACAGGCCAGTCAGTCTGACGTCGATACCGGGTAAATTGGTGGAAACCATTATTAAGGAAAGAATTAGCAGGCACATAGATGAACAAAACCTATTTAGGCAGACTCAGCACGGTTTCTGTAAGGGAAGATCTTGTCTCACTAACCTGTTAGTGTTCTTTAAGGGGGCGAACAAACATGTGGACAAGGGGGATCCAATAGATATTGTTTACCTTGACTTCCAGAAAGCTTTTGATAAAGTTCCTCATCAAAGGCTCCTAAGTAAGCTCAAAAATCATGGGATAGAAGGACAAGTCCTTTTATGGATCAAAAACTGGCTAATTCATAGAAAACAGAGAGTGAGTATAAATGGGCAATTTTCTCAGTGGAGGGTGGTAAGCAGTGGGGTACCGCAGGGATCAGTACTTGGTCCACTGCTTTTTAACTTGTTCATTAATGATTTGGAGATGGGAGTAAGCAGTGAAGTGGCTAAATTTGCGGATGATACAAAGTTGTTCAGGGTGGTGAAAACCAGTGAGGATTGTGAGGCACTCCAAGGGGATCTGTCAAGGATGGGCGAGTGGGCGTCAACATGGCAAATGGGGTTCAATGTGGCCAAGTGCAAGGTGATGCACATTGGAGCCAAAAATCCTAAATATAAATACACATTGATGGGGTCTGAACTGGCAGAGACTGAGCAAGAGAGAGATCTTGGAGTTGTAGTGGATAACTCACTGAAAATGTCGAGACAGTGTGTGACTGCAATAAAGAAGGCCAATGCTATGCTGGGGATTATTAGGAAGGGTATTGAAAACAGATCAGCCAATATCATAATGCCCCTATATAAATCAATGGTGAGACCTCATTTGGAATACTGTGTGCAGTTCTGGTCACCACACCTTAAAAAGGATATTATAGCTTTGGAAAAAGTGCAGAAAAGGGCAACTCGAATGATAAAAGGGTTGGAACACTTCCCCTATGAGGAAAGGTTAAAGTGCTTAGGGCTCTTTAGCTTGGAGAAAAGACGACTGAGGGGTGACATGATCGAGGTTTATAAGATTATGCATGGGAAAGAGCAGGTAGAGAAAGAGGTACTTTTCTCCCTTTCTCACAATACAAGAACTCGTGGGCACTCCATGAAACTGCAGAGCGGTCGGGTTAGAACAGATAAAAGGAAGTACTTCTTCACCCAAAGAGTGATTAACACATGGAATTCACTGCCACAGGAAGTGGTGGCGGCTACAAGCATGGACGGCTTCAAAAGGGAATTAGATAAGCATATGGAGCAGAGGTCCGTCAGTGGATATTAGCCACAAGGTATAGATAGGGGCTCTGGGGCAAGTGATGCTCTGTCTTCTTGGTGCTTGGAAGGGTCAACAGTGGGAGGGCTTCAAATGTCCTGGCCCCACTGCTGGACCTCCTGATGGCACTGGTATTTATGGCCACTGTGTGACACAGAGTGTTGGACTGGATGGGCCTTTGGCCTGATCCAACATTGGCGTCTCTTATGTTCTTACTCCAAATCCAGCATTATCTTCCATTCAGCGTTTTCCAACAGAAGCTACAGCCTGATTTATTCCTGAGACTTTCTCTAAGGCAATTGGTGGCAATCTCAGCAAGTTATCTTTCTCCAACTAAGCAAAAAGGTCTCCTTAGAGCTAATCCCCCTCCCCCCAATCGGGAGGCCTCCCCTTAGGTTAACAGATAAATGAGAGAAACATGGGCAGCACTCTGTGTCTCTGAGTAACATGGATTTGTGTAATCTGCCTGGAATCCAAGTGGGAATGGCGGACTATAAATGACCTTCCTCTGCTCCCATCTGTACATCCTATGATCTTTTTGTGGAAACCACACTTTTCTCAGAATGGCTCACCCAGAGAATCTTGTGGGGGTTTTGTTGCTGGATTTTGCTTCTTGCAAAACTTGGTTACAGATGTACTCACAGGACAGTCTGTCCTGCAAGCGAAGACAAGTTATATGGGGGATATAAATATGGCTGCCTTAATGCGTAGATGTATGTTCATAGTTCAGTTGCCCCCATTGGTCCCCAAGGGCCCACAGGGTCCAAGAGATTATCCATAACTGAACATACTTGTCACCTACTGTTTGTCTGTGGGGTCAGCGAAACAGAGACACAACAGCAGGACAAAGCAGCATACAGCAGCCTGCAAGACGTCAGGGCAATTCCGAAGCCCACTAAACCTACAAGGGCCACAAAATTTGCTTGAGCCACCCCAGAACAAGTAACCCAACTCATTATCCATGACCACAGGTTGAACCCACCCAAGAACCCATCTGAGGGATTCCCGGACTCAGAGTGTGAGCTGGCTTCATGCTAGGTTGGGTCAAAAGTATCTCCATTGTTGTCATTGACATGCACGCAGCACTCCTGACCCATCAAGGCACAGGTTCCTCCCCTTGAGGCTCGGATAAACTATAGAGCCAGGCGATTCTGAAGAGCCAGCTGCCTGACCTCACACTCTTCTTGGGCTACTGACACAAGTTTCATTTGCCAGGCTCTCTAGGATCTCCCGATGGTGAATGATGGGCTTTTCTGGCACCCGCGTGGCGCTTGCCCAGGGAATTAAACAACACAAACTACAGTTTGACAATTTATAGCTTTCGTACTTAGGGCAGGCAGCTTGGCGTCCTCTGCAGCATCATCTCTGGGTTGCGGGGCCAGTTTCATTCCCTGACCAACGTCATGGCTCATTGTATGCCGGGCGTGAGACGTTGCGTTTCTTGTTTTTACTAGGCCCGTGGATGTGTTCAAGTTCTCCATGTGATTGGCTGCAGCCCTGTAAATAAGAACTTTCTCAGTCATGCTTTCCCTGAGACTGCAGTCCTGTAGTGCCGGAGATGAAGTCTTTGTGGGATCCGTGGATTGTCCCTGCAGATTCTGCAGATACAAGGGTGCAAAGACCAGGATAATCAGAGGGCAGCCCTTTCACGATGACTGAGCCAGACGGCCAGAATACTCCAGGTTGACACCAGGCTCATAAACCACAGTGGTAGCATTCCAACTATATAACAGATTAATGCATATTAGGGCATTAGAGCAGAGAAAGGAATGCGGCAGCAACTGGCACACAGGTTATGAAAGCGAACCCGGGCCCATAAACAATATGGCAGCATAGCTGACAAACTGGAGGCAAAAAGTATTTATAGGAGTAAAAGTTTGACTCTTCTGAGTAGGTTAAAGTGGTGGTTTTGTTCCTGGGGCAACCCGTGCCCTCCAGGGAACCCATTTCAAGGCTGATGGGGCCCATGACTCATTCACACATTGGTCAAAGAAGTAATGCTTGGTAGTATGCACTGGGGGCTCCTCGGGGAATCTGCCAGAAAGAGCCATTCCCTGGGGAAGAGAGCGGAGGTGTTCCTGACTCTCAAATCTCTTGGACTACGGACACAGACCCAGCAGTGACTTAGCACCACTCTTGATCTTTGGATCCAGGCATCTATTTCACGTACTTTTACGGCTACAATCGTAGTCAGGAGAATTAAGGAGGAACCTTCCCACTTGGGGGGGTCACAGCCTCTGTTTCCCTTTCTTGTAAGATTTCATCTCCTGGGTGAATGGAACGGACAGCAGCATCTGCTCTCGGGCTGAAATCCTGCCATGTCTCTGGGAAGAGCTTTTCACCGGGACTGCCAGGAGAGCAGGTAAGAGCGTC
>NW_015164314.1:99043-101019 GCF_001447785.1 Gekko japonicus | reverse complement strand
GGGGGGGAACCCAAGGAGAATTGTATTTGAAGGGTTGTGGGGGGGGGGGGGAGAGCAATTCATAGGGAGAGAGTCTGAGCTTTCCTCTAGGACTTGTTTGGCTTTTGAATGAGGCAAGGGGCAAAGCCCGGGGGTCGCTTGAACCCCCACGTCCATACAGATTTTCTTTCGCCTTTCACCCTCGGGCTAGACCCGTCCACAAAAAGGATATACTCTCAGTCTTCCAGTGGAATGTCTTTCAGGTCTAAGAGGCTGGTTGAAACCTCTTGAGCCAGGAAGGTGCCGTCATGAGAACTTTCACAGATGGAGCCATTCATTTTGCCTGTGAGGCAAAAGCATCCCTCTTTCCTCCTAAGGATGAATGTGAACACTCGTGGGCCTACTCCAGGTTGTAGTTGTCCATAGTTGGGCCTCTCTGCCTTCACTTTTCTTTTCTCTCTTAAGTCCAGAGTCAAGAATGTGATAATTGGCTCTTCTTGGGAACCTGCTGGATGGGGGAGTGGGGGTGGGGGAGCAGAAGCAATGTCATAATCTTCTAGAAGGTTCCAGTGAGTGCACACCCTGATAGGATCTGGAACATTACCTGACCCCGGATGGTCTGAAAGTATAACTGGGCTAGAGACCAGAGGGAAGCCATGTTAACTTCATGGTTTTGTTGGACTGTGGCCTGGATTATGCCAAGGTCACATTGCAGTGAAGGGCTACCTAGAAAACGCTTAGGCCTCTTCCCTTGGACTCTGAGACTCCAGGGGGGCTGATCTCTGTCAGCTGGGCATCAGTTGTAAAAGCGGGAGATCTCCAGGCCCCTCCTGGAGGCTGGCAACCCATTTTGGACCAGAAGGGGTGAATAAAACTGCGAGAGTTCTGCATTCCCATTTCTAAAATACTGTGCTCCAGTGTCTGCAACGTATCGCAGTCTTTGGGGGGTGTGTGTCTTTGCAGTTCTGTTCTTTAATGCCCGTTCCGGAGACATTTTGGCCTGGAAGAGTTTGTAAAACTGCATTTCCATTTCTAAAATACTGTGCTCCAGTGTCTGCAACGTATCGCAGTCTTTGGGGGGTGTGTGTCTTTGCAGTTCTGTTCTTTAATGCCCGTTCCGGAGACATTTTGGCCTGGAAGAGTTTGTAAAACTGCATTTTCATTTCTAAAATGTTGTTCTGGAGTGTCTGTAATGCTTACCATTGTTCCTGCAGTACTATTGTTTGTTCCGGAGTTCCAGCTCTCCCCACCCCCACCCCCACCCCCATTTTCTGCCTTGCAAGAGAGAAATGACTTCCTCGGGCTGCAAGCAGTACTGTGGAGTCTTGTGAGCAAAAATCCCACTTTGTCAGCCACCGGCATTAAACCTGTGAGTGAGTGATCGATTTGGCCACTGCATAAGTTCGTTAGTTCTGGAGCCCTCCTTCCTGAGCTAAGAGTAAAATGTGCGGGCCGGCGGCTAAAACACTGTGAGCTGGCTCACACTCGCTCAGCTTAGAGGGAACCCCGGTTGCAAGGCTGGGCCCTTCCGGCCGCCTGTCTCTGCAACCCTCCCTCTTCTCTCCTTTCCCGAGCAGCCCCATTCAGGTGCACAGGGCAGGGCGTCGCGGAGGGCGCCTTTGGCCTTTCTCTGCAGCACTGCAAGGGGGGTCAAGCCCGCTGAGCCGCTTGCGGGGGGGGGGGGTCGGAAGAGAGGGGAGGGGCTCCGTTGCCCCTCGCGTCTTTGTGCGCAGGCGTGGGGCTGACTGCTGGACGGGGGGAGGGAGCAGCCGCGCCGCCGAACTCCCCGGGGAAAGTCTCCTTAGATGCACCTGGACATGCACCATGTAAGTCATGCACCTGGACTTTGTTTCTTCGGGGGGGCGGGATCCCTCCAGGGCAGCCCTTTTCTCCCCCCGGGGGGGAACCGGCCTCTGCCTGCTGGAGGTCGGCTGCGATCCCGGGAGGACTCCAGGAAGAGGCGGAGAGTGGGGAGACCTCCCCCCCCCCCCGTCCGG
>NW_015164314.1:85039-98950 GCF_001447785.1 Gekko japonicus | reverse complement strand
ACCCCCCGGTCCGGGCCCTGCCACGTGGAGGGTGGTGGTGGTGGTGGAAGCACTGTGGATTCCGCCCTCTCCTGGGGGCTGCAGCGGAGAAGAGCCGGGAGACACACACACACACACACACCCCTTTCCCCTCCAGGGACGCTGCAGGCGCCTCTCGCTCCCTCCCCCCCCAGGGAAAAGGGCCCCCCTCCCCACGGAAGCCTCGCCCCCCTCGATCCCGTGTCGGGGAGTGCGGCGAAGGGCCCTGCTCCTCCGAACACGTGTCTCTCCTTCCCGGCTGCCTTCTGTGCGCCCACCGGCCTTCCGCGAGTAAGGCAAGGGGGGGAGACACTGTGGATTCCGCCCTCTCGGCTGGGGGGGGCGGGAAGCCCCCCCTGGGTTTTTTGGGGAAGGGTATTTCTGCTGGCGCTCCTCCCTTGCAGTGGGGGGAACCGCTCGCGATCATATCATATCATATCACCACTGAGGGCTCTTTTGTGCTTTCTTGCACCAGTAAGAAGGGGTCTGGGTAAAAGTCGGATCTACAGGGATCCTCATGAATGCATTCTCCAAAAGCCTGTTTCCAAAGTACAGGTCCTCATGGATCCTTGGGATTTTTGCATTGGGTCACCGCAACATCACCATCCAATCAGGTATCTTGTCCATGGCCACAGAATGCACCACAGAAATCACGTGTCCAGGGCGTCCTGGTGGCACCGTGCTGCAAAAACATGGTTCTGGAGCATAGATCCTCGTGGAATGCCTGTGGGTTTTGTGTTTGGGACACCCCGAACATACTATTAAATCCCATGTCATGTCCCTTAGCCACTACTTGCACCGCAGAATTCCTGGATCCACAGTTTCATGGCAACCCCCTACTGCAGAAGCATGGTTCCAAAGCATGGGTCCTCATTGTTTTTGTGTTGGGTCACCATGAACTCACCATCGAGTCACATATTGTGTCCATGGTCACAGCTTGCACCACAAAAGTCATAGACCCACATGAAGCCACAAGATGGTTCCAAAGCACAGATCCTCATGGATCCTCAGTGTTTTTGCACTGGGTCACCCCAACATCACCATCAAATAACAGATCATGTCAACGGCCACAGCTTGCACGGGAGACGGGTGACTTAACTTTCAGTAGCTACGGGGGAAGGGTGGATGCTAAGGCAGTTCAGGGTTGTCGGAGTGTGGAGGAGCAGCAGTGGAGGCCCATGCTGACGGGAGTCCCAAGGGGGCGCCTCCTCACAACACAATCCCCATAATTCCCATCTGGGCTACTTGTCAGCAGATAACCCAGCAGGTCTGCTGATGGAAGGATGCAGAGTCCAGTGGTGGGGCAGGATCCGTTCCTTGGTCTCTTTTCCATTCCATCTCTCACCCCTCTCCCTCGCTGCTCTTTCCAGATGTGGGGACCATCCCTGAAGACGGAAGCTACAATCCCTGAGGCGGAAGGAGCTTTCTTGGAGCAAGGGCAGAGGGCGCAGGCCGTGGAGTGTGCTCAGGATCCCATCTCCTTTGGTAAGGACCCCTTGTGCCTGCGTGTAGTTGGGGCACCCCATGAATGTGACGGGTAAAGAGTTCAGGTCGGGAGAAAAATAAACACAACAAAGAGTTAGTTTGCAGCACTCCGTGTCCACTAACACTGATGTCTCCAAAAGGAGATCGGACAAATTTCCTGGAGGGCGATTTCTCCCATTAATTAAAAAGTCTGTATCTCACACCTTCCTTCCATAAAAAGAAATCAAGTTGCCGGGGGTGGTGGGGGGGAGGTAGGCAGACCTCAGCAGAACCATTCAGACTGGTGGATAAAGGGAGCCTCCACCTTCTGGGGCAGCAGAGCTCTGAAAACCAGTTCCTCGGGGCCAGTAATATTGGGCAAATCTGGCTTCTGTGCCTGTGCTTCAAGGGGCCTCTGGCAGGCCGCTGTGGGAAATAAGGATGCTGGGGAAGGGATGGCAGACTGTGGCCTGGCACCCCCAGGAGCTCTGGGGAGAGACTTGGGACACATGTGATGCCATCTTGAGGTTGAGGTTGAATCCGGTTGAAGACCTGGTTGGGAAGTGAGCCTCCCAGGAGACACTCATTCATATTCCCCTCGAGTCTCCAGATGCGCTCAAGTCACGTCTGGTCCGAATGTGACGGTGACGTGTCACGCAACGTCTTTCCCTCCCCGCAGACCAAACACAGGTCTCACAGAAGTCTAAAATATCTTGGCCAGATTTATAATCCCGGAGGCTCATGAGTACCATGTGCTTCTCTTCCGCCTCTCCCAGAAGTCAGTAAAAAGTGTTAAAAAATGTGTTGAGTGTGAACAGGGAAGGGGTTGTATGAAGCAGGGAACCAGCAAGCCAACACCCTTCCTTCCTCCTTTGTCTCAGGAACAGGCAGTGAAGAGATGCTGTGGAGCCATCATCTTTTCAGAGGTGTGGAAACGGCTGCCGTACCTCCAGTCCAGGTAGTAGAGATGCGTGTTGCGGGATTCTGGGACCCCCGGACTGTTTCCCTGAGACCTTCCCATCCCCCTTTAGTTCCTTTATTGGTTGGGTGGAGACTGGGAAGGGAGTGACGGAATCCATAGAGAGAGACCACAGTTCCGAAACAAAACCAGTTTATTTACAATACAAGCTTCCTAAAGAAAGAAGGCACTTTAGGACTTACAGATCTTTTAGGGTGAAAACATAACTTTTCCATATTCAGCATAGAATACTTCAACACAAACCTAGTGCACTAGTGTGAAATACGGAGCGCCCTGGTCTAGTCAGCAAGAGCTCTCAGAGAGCTGATTGGAGACCAGCCCAGAGCAAAGAAGTCTTCTCCAGTTTAGACCCTCAGTACCCAAAGGTTCAGCCCACATGGATGACGTGAGGTTAACTTTTAGCAGAATATCAGAATAAAAAGAATAATATTCACCTTGGACTCGCGTTACCCTAGACACTCAGGAATGTTACGTGTAGACTTTATTGTGACCTTATTGGAAGCACAGACACCTACTTCAGCAAGTATGTTGCTGGTCAGAAGCTACCAACCTTCTCACCAGGAGTCTTTGACACAGTATGAGGGTGACATGGTAGACCTAGAGATATGAAAGCTATTCTTTTTGGAGCAGGGTGCCTTGTCAGGCTAGAGAGAGGCTTGAGAGATGACAGTAGCGAAGCTTGCAGAGCCTTATGGGAGAGGAACCAAACAGAGAGGCCTCAGATAATCCAAGATGTTATAGAGAAATGCCCCAGGCTAGCTGCTTTTTCTGCCAACAATGAGATGAGCAGGGGAGACAGCCCGGGTCCCTCTTCCTTTCTCAGGGGAGTTTCTACAGGGTGTCTGGGCGAGACATCCTCTGAACGCCGTTCCCTTTACCCAGCTCAAGTCATACATCCAGTACCTTCCCAGTCTACTCCCTTCCAAGGTGCCATCTCTGCCTGGCGGGATCTCTGACGAGGGAATCTGGTTTTCCTTTCAGGGTCCCTTTTCCTTTGAGGAGGTGTCCATCGATTTCACGGAGGCAGAATGGGCCCTGCTGGATCCGGGACAAAGAGCTCTGTACAGGGAAGTCATGCTGGAGAACTATGAGAATGTGGCCTTCCTGGGTAAGGATATTTCCTTGGTGCCAAAGGTGCAAATTTCTGCCATTGTGAGGAGGCATGAAGCAAAATATTGAATAGGGATTCACAGTTTGGAGGCCTGTCCTTCTACTGGGGGGGGGGGAGGGGTGGCTCCCTGGCAGAGCATCTGCTTGGCATATAGAAGTAAAACAGACCCCCTTTTAAATATATGAAGGTTTGTTAAGGATTTAAAATTAAAACAAAACTCAACAGCCACATTGCTGCAGCCCAGCAACAGGAAAACAAGGAAAGCGAACTGTTCTATCTAATAGATGAAATATGTAGTAATAGATGGCACCTCTTGTTGCAGCACAAGTATTCCAGCTGTAGCCCCAAGTTACTTTACAGAAAGCTATTCATCATGATGCAGCAAGAAAATATCAAGACATACTAGCATGGCATGAGCATAAATTTAGCCTGGCTTCCCTCTTGTCTATACGTGTATTATACTTTCTACCTCTTAGGGTCAGGTGGTCCTAACGACCCAATCAAGGGTCCTCCTTCATAGAATTTTCCAGAAACCATTCCCTCCTAATTCCCCCCTCCCTCCTGGCTACACAACTGTAAAAAAGTTTTCAGGATTAACCAATTACTATTAACCAATGACTGCATTCTTGAGTCCAGCCTTGAAAAAGTTAAGGATGTCAGCTGTAGGAAGACTTAAGTCACAAATACCTGTAACTCCGAGTAGGCTACTTAATAATCACGTAAACCCTTGGTGGAACTAGGATGCTTTGCCCCACAGACCTATTCCACTTAAAATGGTTGGGATTGTGGGCTTAGATCTTGACCATCGTTTCATCCTTCCTGAAGAATTTTTACTCTTGAATTCCTTTCCTTCACCATATAAGAATGATCACTTTCTCTCTTTGTGAACAAAGGTAGGTGTATGAGAGAGACTGTGGTGAAGATAGAAAACAGCCTTGCATCTGAAGAAAGGCTGAGGATTTCCTCGAGAGGATCCCAACGGCATATTTCCTTTCCAAATGAGCTGCCTGAGAGTGAGTATCCTTCACAGCAATGTCAAGGGCAAGGAAGTGCCATGGGGGATTTCTGATTCACTTCTGAGCAACGCTTCATACAGTCATACAGCCGCTGGGGAGGGAGGGATGGCCTGAAATCTGGAGGCTCAAAAGCTCCTTGTGGGCAAGAGCTCAGCTGTGGCACTTGAAGGGGTGAGGAATCCTTAAATACTAGATATTCTACGGAAAGGTAGAAGGGTGGTTTAAGATCAGCCAAGGTGGACGAGGCCAAAGGGACGTAAATCCTTTTCAACTGCAGTCACATAGATGCCTTTGGACCTTACCAGCCCTCTCAGGTGCTAACAGGATCTCTCTATTTAATCCTGCAGAAGATGATCAGAGGAATTTAGTGGGTGAGGAACTTCATCAGCAAATGGCAGTTAAAGATGAAAATGAAGACTTGAAAGAAAATGTCAGCAATCAAGGCGGACCGAGGAGAAAGAAAGGCGGGTGTATGGTTGAGAAGAGATATGGAAGACATTGTAATGTACATATTTCGAGGAACAAGATCATGAAGGCAAGTAAATCCATTCAGTGTGAACACTAACGTATTTTTCGCTCCATAAGACGCACTTCCCCCCCAAAAAAGTGGGGGGGAGTGTGTGCGTCTTATGGAGTGAATATTGCAAAAAAAAAAGTGCACGTTGGGTACCTTAATGATGCTGTGTGGAAGCCTGCAGCGTGTGCCCGTGCGCGCTGAGTGTGAGTGTGTGCAGGCGGGGTGTGTGGAAAGCTCCTGGTTACCTCCTCCCCCCCATCTCCTCCGCAGCGCGGCCCTTGACGTTCTGGTGCGCTGTCGGGGGAGGCGGCTGAGTGTGTGTGTGTGTGTGCAGGCGGGGTGGTGGTGTGCATCTTACGGAGCCTGCAGCCAGATCAGAAAGATCGTGGGGGAAGCCTGCAGCCAGATCAGAAAGCAGGGACTGCATGGAAGGAGAGCGGGTCCAGGCAGGAAACTTACAATTCCATGGTGGCAGCGTGGTGAAGCGGGTCCCGGCCAAGAAGGAGGAGATCGTACAGAGGAGGAGGGAAGGCTGCAAGCGATGAGTGAGTGCTGTGGCTGGCTGTGTTATCGCCGCGCTGATTGGAGAAGAGTTTGTAGTAGGCGGCGTTTCCTAGTAGACAGCGGGGAGAGCAGTGCACGTGCGCATTACTCTCCATTCAACGGCTGGTCTGGTCTGAGGTACTATAAATGCTGGCTGCAGGGGGCACAATTCATTAAAACAAATAAACTTTATCACTCATTAAATCTTGGTTTACCCCATACATATGATGTTCCACTTTGAGCATTAAATATATGATAAAACACCTGCCATATTAAACTTTAGTGGTCAGTATTACCGTAATTATGATGTACAAAGTCAGGTCACTGGAATCAATTATTAATTTATACTGTACACATGATGCACAAAGTCCATTTTTGTGTTTGTTTTTAGGTCTTAAATATGTTATAAATTTTAATATGCCTGATTGTTGTTCTCATTGATTTAAGACAATGCTCAGTACAGGTTAGTGCAGGTTATTGGTCAGTGATAATGCGCAGGCCAGCGGTAAGTGACAATGCAAATAGTCAGCGCTTAGTGGTAACACAAATGGTCAGCGCTCAATGGTAATGCAAATGTTCAGCGCTTAGTGACAATGCAAATGGTTAGTGCTCAATGGTAAACATTGAAGAAATGATACTGACAGTTCCTTCATTTATTGCAGAAAAATACTACAGTACCTCATTCTACCAGTGCAAGGATGATAAAGCAGAAAAGGCTAGCGTATAAAATACCTTTTAAACTAGAGGTAGTAAAATATGCTAAGGAGCATGGAAACAGAGCAGCGGAGAGACATTTTGGGCCTCCTCCAACTGAAAAAACGATTAGAGAGTGGAGGAAACAGGAGGATCAGCTGCAAAAAGCAGATAAAAGTAAGCACACTTTCCGTGGGCATGCTGCAAAGTGGCCACAGTTGGAGGTGGACATGAAAGAATGGATCATACGTCACCGGAATAATGGCTTCTCTGTCTCGACAAAAATGATCATGGTTGAAGCGAAACGCATTTCTATAGATAAAGGCATTCAGGATTTTACAGGATCACCATCATGGTGCTGCAGATTTATGAGGCGATCTGGTCTTGCTAAATTTGATATTGATGCTAGGAAGAAAAATGGCTTTGAAATTGGACAGATTGGGAATATAGATGAAGTACCACTAACCTTTGATGTGCCATCTAATAGGACTGTAGCTCTGAAGGGTACCAAAACCATCACTGTGAAAACTTCAGGGCATGAGAAGACCCATTACCCAGGTGTATTGTCCTCCTGTGCCGATGGCACTGAATTGCCACCCATGTTAAGATTCAGTAGGAGTGACACCCTTCAGAAGCACCAAAGATCCCACACAGGGGAGAAACCTTTTGAATGCTCGGAGTGTGGAAAGAGGTTCAGTCGGAGTGATAAACTTCAGCTGCACCAAAAAACCCACACAGGGGAGAAACCTTTTGAATGCTCGGAGTGTGGAAAGAGGTTCAGTCGGAGTGATAAACTTCAGCTGCACCAAAAAACCCACACAGGGGAGAAACCTTTTGAATGCTCGGAGTGTGGAAAGAGGTTCAGTCGGAGTGATAAACTTCAGCTGCACCAAAAAACCCACACAGGGGAGAAACCTTTTGAATGCTCGGAGTGTGGAAAGAGGTTCAGTCGGAGTGATAAACTTCAGCTGCACCAAAAAACCCACACAGGGGAGAAACCTTTTGAATGCTCGGAGTGTGGAAAGAGGTTCAGTCGGAGCCAGACAACCCACACAGGGGAGAAACCTTTTGAATGCTCAGAGTGTGGAAAGAGATTCAGTCAGAGTGGCCATCTTCAACCACATCAAAGAACCCACACGGGGGAGAAACCTTTTGGATGCTCAGAGTGTGGAAAGAGATTTAGTCAGAGTGGCCATCTTCAACAGCATCAAAGAACCCACACGGGAGAAACCTTTTAAATGCTCAGACTGTGGAAAGAGCTTCAGTCACAGTGGCGATCTTCAGAAGCATCAGAGAATCCACACAAGGGAGAAATTTTTTGAATGTTCAGAGTGTGGAAAGAGATTCAGTCAGAGTAACACTCTTCTACTTCAACGAGGAACCCACACAGGGGAGAAACCTTTTGAATGCTCAGAGTGTGGAAAGAAATTCAGTCGAAGTGACCCTCTTCTACTGCAACGAGGAACCCACACAAGGAGAAAAAATGTAATTGCTTTTCTCGTATTTCACACCTAAAAGACAACCACAGACCTTACAAAGCACTGAAAAGATATAAACTGCTGTAAGAAGCTTGAATCTACACAGAAACCTTACGCTATCCGGGAAGAAACGTTATAAGTACTCAGAGTGTGGAAAGAGCTTTATCCATGTTCAAAACCTCAGAAAGATCCCACAGGAATGGCAAAGGGCTCTGCTAGATGAAGGATAAGCTAATCTCTCCTTTAGCATCGAGGGGTCCTCTCAGCGGAAGAACCATATCAATGCCCAATTTGTTGCAATGGCTTAAGTCACAGATCCGGTCTTCAGGTTCCTCACAGAATCCATACGAGGGTGAAACTTTCCTGTAGCTGGTTCTGATCAGTTTCTTCAAACTCCCTGGTGCTGGAGGTTCAGAAAGGCTGAAAACGTAGTTACACAAAGAAAGGCCTTTTTAGTTTTCCCCCTTTTTTGTAAAACTTGTTACTTCAGGTTATCTGCCATTCTAACTCTGACATCTTCAAAACTGGCAAAAACTGTTCCTTTCCCAAACTGTATGAAACAATTGATGAGAGGGGAACAGATATCGCCAGCCTCTCTCTAACTGGCATACGCATAGTGTCCTTAATTCACAAACATTTTTGGGTAAGAGGCCGAAAGGGGGGGGGAAATATCCTCTCTCATTCTCGGAGGCTTAATGTGTGTGGAAATGGGTATCTGAAGAGATAAATCACATCCCATGAATCCTCTCTTAAAGGGACAGCACACTTTTTCCTTCTTGGCAGTTGGCATGCCTAGATTAGTAGTTTCTTTATGACTCAGAGAAAACAAAACTCATCTAAGGAAGAGTCACAGCTCATTAAGGATATTATTATTTGTGTCAGATAAATTAAGTATATTGTTTGTATCTGGGCAATTAGATATATGACTAAGCCCTACCCCACCTTCTGAAGTAAATATAACTTCCCATTTGTCTTCTCACCTTGACACAGAGAGTACTGCATCTTTCTGTGTTACTCCTCTGAGGATGCCAGTCACAGTTACATTGCCAAGACCACTGCCACACAACCTGGAAAATCTATAGCAGGGCAATTAGACTTCGTGTTTTCTGTGCTTTATGGGCTCTTTGAACTCTCCCCAACTGTGACTGAGTGAAATGAAAATTTAGAGATTTGTATTTAGGGGATTCGATTGCCCAGTTTCTCTGCGTACCCATTGTATCAACTTGATTATGTTTTATATTACGACATGCTTCCTGAGTGTGACTCTACGGTATGATAAATAGTTATAATAATGTGCTTTGTGGGTTTTTTAATGACTTGGGCTTCATTAAATGTGTCAAAGGTTAGTATGATGCCAGCCGCTGGGCCAGGCCAACCTGCATGGTAGGGAGTCCTCAAGGACTTGGAGGGGCACCTCATTTCCGCCCCCAACCCTCTTTCCCCTTCTCCTCCTCTTGCAATCTCCCGTATCCTCTCCCCTTTCCCTGCCTCATTCTCTCCTTCTCAGCTTTTCACCTACCTATCTGTTATCGCCTCCCCATCTTTTGCTATATTTGTTTATTTATTTCATTTATACCCTGCCATTCCCCTCAATGGGGACCAAAGCAACAAGGTTGGGCCTTGTCATAGAATCATAGAGTTTGAAGGGACCTCTAGGGGCATTAATCCAACCCCCTGCACAATGCAGGAAATTCATAGATAACTCTTCCCCACACCCCATTCCCTGGAAGGCCAGATACTGAAGCTGAAGCTCAAATACTATGGCCACCAAATGAGAAGGGAGCACTCACTGGAGAAGATCTTGATGCTGGGAAATATTGAAGGTAAAAGAAGAAGGGGACTGCAAAAGATGAGATGGATAGACAGTGTTATCAATGCAATGAGCATGAAATTGGGCAAACTCCAGAGGATGGCGGAAGACAGGTGGGACTGGTGTGATGTGGTCCATGGGTTCATGAAAAGTTGGACTCGACTGTTCACCCTCAGTGACTAATATTCTGTGCCCAGAAGATGACAAAAACAGGCATTTGCAGAGATCAAAAGTATCTGCATTGGTGTCGATGATAAACACACTGAACTCCTGGTCAGTTAAGGCACAAATTCCTCCCTTTGAGGCTAGGATAATGTCAAGATGCAGTGTTCCCTCTAAGCTGTGCTAGGGGGAGCTAGTGCACAGAATTTTAGCTGGCTGCTCAGGGATTTTAGCTTTCAGCTCAGAAGCATTTTTCCCTCCATTGGAAATTATGCACAAATTTGTGCTCCGTGTGCCCTTGCAGCCAAATAAAGGACACGCAGCCGAAGTCCAACAAGTCAGATAATTACTGTTTAATGCAGTAAACGAGATACTGTGCTGGATACCTTAGCACCCAGTAAAACTGAGCTGTATTCTGCCATAACCAGGAAAAGCAGAAGGTCTTCTACCCCAAATGACATCATTTATAATTTACACATTAAAGGTCCCGTTCACATGGAGAAGTTGCCGTGCTAAAGACACGGATGATAGGAAGATTTTCGGTGCACGACAACACTGCAACATCTGGGAAGTGTAGTACACCCGTGGCTAGCCCGTGGTTTCACGCCGAAGATGGGGAGTAAAAAACTACCACTTACGATATACTAGTTTCCGGACAACGAGGGGCAAGGGCAGGCATCTGATCACGTTTCCGCTTGAATCCCATGGCATCCGGCGCCCGTCCATGTCCCGTCGCACACCGGATTATTTTTTTTGTAAGTCTCCTCTCCACAGGATGCGCACAAACAGTCATGCACATGCGCAAATGTCGGTGTGAAAAAATTTTCCCGTTTGCCACGGAAGCGGCACCTAGCGATTGCCGGTGTGATTGCACCGCGCCGCTTCTTTGCTTCACTGCAGGATAGCCATGTGATCGGCACCTAACGGCTTAACCATGGACCTCGACAGGATATGTGATCGGGCTGCCGCGCGTTACTTTGCTCCGGGGCAGACAGCCATGCTTCCTCCCCACATTTTCCAGCCCATGTGACCGGGACGAAAGAATCTCTAACTGGTTCCAAAGAGGTAGCATCATGGAAGCATCATTTGACTCCAGACTTTACTATTGGTGTCTTTGTATGCTGGTCATAAGTGTCAGTGGTTACGTTGGCTTATCTGACTTTAGAACAGTGAGACCTAATAATGAACAACAGAACCCCCTCAGACCATCCTCCAAGGCTAATTCTCTCCAACCTCGCTCTGGGGAGTTTTCTGATAAGGGTGCAGTGATTCACACCAGACTGGACTTTGGCAGTCTCCCTGGGGCCAGATGTTCTGCTATAAAAAGAGAATATATTGTTTTGGGAACACTTCCAGTGCTAGGTGTCCTTGCAGCTTCTAGATATATATTCCATTTTATTGCTGTATAATTACGTCTAGGTAAAGGTTCCTTTGCTCGAAAGCCAGTTGAATCCGACTCTAGGGTTGCAGTGCTCATCTCTGTTTCAAAGCCGAAGAGCCAGCGCTGTCCGAAGACATTTCCATGGTCATATGGCTGGCATGACTAAACACCAAGGCACATGGAATGCTGTTACCTTCCCACTGAAGTGGTACCTATTTATCTCCTTGCAATTTCTTGCTTTTGAAATGCTAGGTTGGCAGGAGCTGGAACTACAGATGGGAGCTCACTCCGTCATGCGGCACACTCGGGTCTCGAACTGCTGAACTACCGACCTTCCACAGCATGCAGTTCAGCGTCCTAACCACTTGAGCCACCGCAGCTCCAATTATGTCTTAAGAGGCTTCTAATAACACTTCTTTCTTAGTATAACTTCTTATAAAAGAAATACAGTCAGAAAATATATATATTCTACTATAGCTTTCTCTCATCTGGAGTTAAGGTTACATACCAAGATCTGAATCTACTATGATTAAACTTTTAAAGGCACAGTGACAGCGGTCAATATATATGCCCGAGAAAGTGTCAGAAATCACATTCAGAAATCACGTTCTTTAATCCCTTGTCCTACAAATCCCCCCTCTTGGTGAAATGACCACCCTAAGGCTCATTGCCACTATCAAGAGCTGAGTCTACTGGAACTGCGTAGTCAGGATCCTCAGCCTAGTATTTGGCAACCAACTTCATTTGTTCAACTCTTGAGCTGGGGGTTCTGGGGACTGCAGAAGTACAACAAGCTATCATGGTGGGGGTACACTGTATGCACAGGCAAATCCCAAAGATCAATAAAGTGCCCACAAGAACAAAGGTTGAAACAGTATAAACGGTTGGCCCCAAACCAGTGAAGCAGCTCCCAAACTAGTCCCCCCCACCCATGAGAAGGCATTATTTCTTTTGAGATGTCTTGGATATTCTTGATATTTCATTCAAAGGAGGCTGAACGATCGCTTAAGTTCAGACAACACATGCCCTCAAATTCAGCACAGTTGTGTCCTGCCTTGAGCAACTGGTAATCTATGGCCATTCCGTTCTGGAAAGTTGCCTTTTCGGTTTCATGTCGATCTGACAGCATAGTCCCTAAAGGCTGGGAAGTATCATTCATTAAATGGGTAAGTCTGCAAGCCAGGGCATCAATACTCTCAGGATTAATGGCGGCCGGGGCAGCTGGGACCCCGACCAGGGATGCTGCAAGGGCTGTAGATTCACCGGTGGAGAACAGTCTTATTAAGGGGTCGCATTTTTCATCGATCTCAGTATAGCTGAGCTTATGGCGGGAGAGAACAGTTGTAGTTTTCCAAGGAGTCAGGAACGTTGTTAGGCGGCCAAAGGCACAGGGACCGCCTAAGATGTTGCCAGGCACATACGAGTAGGCTACCAGTCTGCAAAACAGGAACCATCCTTTGGAAAGTATAGTGTGCCGAGGGTAAGATGGGGTAGATTCAGTCAGGTTACATTTGAGTTGATGATTGGAAACTGTTGAGGCAAGTTGATGTACATCCCTTGAAAAACAGACAGAGGTCAGCAGGTATGACTTTGGCAATTTTGACAGCGAACATGTTCTTCATCAGGAACTGGACTTGGTTTCCCCATTTTGGGATGGGGTCAAAAGTTGGGCCGTGGTGTTTGGTCAAGCTGGCTGGATTAGTCTCTAATTCTTTCAGGCTCATCAGGCAGGATGCAAACAGGACATGGGCAGTGTTCCCTCTAAGCTGAGTTAGGGTGAGCTCGCTCACAGTTTTTTAGCCTCCGGCTCACACATTTTTGTTTTAGCTCAGGAAGGGATGGCTCCAGAGCAAACTAGTTTATGCAGTAGCCAAATCACTCTCTCCAAACTTTAATGCCAGCAGCCCACAAAGGAGAATTTTTGCTCACAAGACTCCACAACTTAGAGGGAGGGAAGAAGAATTCGCTGAGATTCAGGCATTGTGCAAGGTTGATCCAGACATTTTGGGAATGTGAATTTTGGGTGATGACAAGCAGGATGCAGACGAGCAGGAATCCAAACTGGGGCTGGAGCCTCATTCTCTGTTTTGGCACAGTCTGAATGGGCAGGTGGGGGTTGTCACCCACCACAATTCTCTAGGCTGAGATTCCTTCAGTGACCCACAAGCCCCCCTCTTCTCTCCTTTCCCCACTTCAGAAGCAAACCCTCCCCCCGCCTCGCAAACTCTGCCCTTTTAACCCTTTCAGAGCTGCAGACGCAGGGGGAAAGCCTTCCTGCCCAAGGCCGGGATTTCCCTCGTTCTCCTTCCATCTCTGGGCCTGCAAAGGGAGAGTTTATTCCCGGGGGAGGAGGCAGCCAGCCCTGGGAGGGAGGGAGGGGTGGGGGGTGTCCCAATCCAGCCCGCCCCCAACCGAGTTTTACGGCCCTTCGAGGAGGTGGATGACTGGGGGGAGGGGGGGGGGAAGCTTCAACCTCCTTTTACAGCGCGGGATGCTCCGGGAGCGCAGCCCAGTAGTTACTCCCGAGCAGCCCCGTTCAGGTGCACAGGGCGTCGCGGAGGGCGCCTTTTGCCTTCTTCTGCAGCACTGCAAGGGGTCGAGCCCGCTGAGCCGTTTGCAAGAGGGCGGAGGGGGTCGGGAGGGAGGGGCTCCGTTGCCCCTCGCGTCTTTGTGCGCAGGCGTGGCCCGGGCGGGGCTGACTGCTGGACGAGAAGGGGGGGGGGGCTTCGGGGGAAGCAG
>NW_015164314.1:80247-84398 GCF_001447785.1 Gekko japonicus | reverse complement strand
GATTCCGCCCTCTCGCCTGGGGGGCGGGCGGGAAGCCCTGCCTGGGTTTTTGGGGGGAGGGGGGTATTTCTGCTGCCCCTCCTCCGTTTGCTGGCGCTCCTCCCTTGCATTCGGAGGAACCGCTCGGGGGAGGGGGGTGGCGCCCCTCGGCTGGAGACCCGGGAGGGAGGCGGGCTGACCTCCCTTCCGAATGGGAAAGGGTAAAAGTCGGATCTACACGGATACTCATGAATTCATTCTCCAAAAACATGTTTCCAAAGTACAGGTCCTCACGGATCCTTAGGATTTTTGCATTGGGTCACCGCAACATCACCATCCAATCAGGTGTCTTGTCCATGGCCACAGAATGCACCACAGAAATCACCTGTCCACAGCGTCCTGGTGGCACCATGCTGCAAAAACATGGTTCTGGAGCATAGATCCTCATGGAATGCCTGTGGGTTGTGTGTTGGGACACCCCCGGAACATACTATTAAATCCCATGTCATGTCGGTGGCCACTACTTGCACCGCAGAATTCCTGGATCCACAGTTTCATGGCAACACCATACTGCAGAAACATGGTTCCAAAGCATGGGTCCTCAGTGTCCATGGTCACAGCTTGCACCACAGAAGTCATAGACCCACCTGGCAACACCATGAAGCCACAAGATGGTTCCAAAGCACAGGTCCTCATGGATCCTCCTCAGTGTTTTTGCACTGGGTCACCCCAACATCACCATCAAATAACATATCATGTCAACGGCCACAGCTTGCACAGGAGACGGGTGACTTAACTTTCAGAAGCTGGGGGGGGAGGGAGGATGTTGAGGCAGTTCAGGGTTGTAGGGAGTGTGGAGGAGCAGCAGTGGAGGCGCATGCTGAGGGGAGTCCCAAGGGGGCGCCTCACAATCCCCATCATTGCCACCTTGGCTACTTGGCAGCAGATAACCCAGCAGGTCTGCTGATGGAAAAATGCAGAGTCTGGTGGTGGGGCAGGATCCATTTCTTGGCCTCTTTTCCATTCCATCTCTTACCCCTCTCCCTCGCTGCTTTTTCCAGATGTGGGGAGGGACCATCCCTGAAGATGGAAGCCACCATCCCTGAGGTGGAAGGAGCTTCCTCGGAGCAAGGGCAGGGGGCGCAGGCCATGGAGCGTGCCCAAGATCCCCTCTCCTTTGGTAAGGGCCCTTTGTGCCTGCATGACAGTTGGGGCACCCTGGGAATGTGACGGGTAGAGAGTTCAGGTCAGGAGAAAAATAATCACAACAAAGAGTTAATTTGCAGCACTCAGTGTCCACTAACACTGATGTCTCCAAAAGGAGATTAGATAACATTCCTGGAGGGTGATTTCTCCCATTAATTAAAAAGTCTGTATCTCACCTTCCTTCCATAAAAATAAATCGGTGGGGGTGGGGGCAGGGAAGGTCAGCAGACCTCAACAGAACAATTCAGACTGGTGGATAAATGGAGCCTCCACCTTCTGGGGCAGTGGAGCTCTGAAAACCAGTTCCTTTGGGCCAATAATACGGGGAGAATCTGGCTTCTGTGCCTGTGCTTCAAGGGACCTCTGGCAGGCCGCTGTGGGAAATAGGATGCTATGGGGACGGATGGCAGGCTGTGGATTGGGACCCCCAGTAGATATGGGGAGGGGCTTGGGACATGTGTGATGCCATCTTGAGGTTGAGTCCGGTTGGAAACCTAGTTGGGAAGTGAGCCTGCCAAGAGACACTCATTCATATTCCCCTCGAGTCTCCAGATGCGCTCAAGTCACGTCGGGTCCGAATGTGAGACGGTGACGTGTCACACAACGTCTTCCCCTCCCCGCAGACCAAACACAGGTCTCACAGAAGTCTGAAATAGGTTGGTCACATTTATAAAACCTGAGGCTCATGGGGTACCATGTGCTTCTCTTCCGCCTCTCCCAGAAGTCAGTAAAAAGAGTTCAAAAATGTGTTGAGTGTAAACAGGGCGAGGTTTCACAACCCTGGGAAGGGGTTGTGTGAAGCAGGGAACCAGCAAGCCAACACCCTTCCTTCCTCCTCTGTCTCAGGAACAGGCAGTGAAGAGCTGCTGTTGAGCCGACATCTTTTCAGAGGTGTGGAAACGGCTGCCGCACCTCCAGTCCAGGTAGGAGAGATGATCGCTGTGGGATTCTGGGACCCCCGGACTGTTTCCCTGGGACCCTCCCTTTCCTCTTTAGTTCTTTTCTTGGCTGGGTAGAGACTGGGAAGGGAGTGACTGAATCCATAGAGAGAGACCGTAGTTCTCAAACAAACAAACATTATTTACAATATAAGCTTCTTAAAGAAAGAAGGCACTTTAGCACTTACAAATCTTTTAGGGTGAAAACATAACTTTGCCATATTCAGCACAGTCGTAGTGCACTCGTGTGAGATACGGAGCGCCCTGGTCTAGTCAACAAGAGCTCACAGAGAGCTGATTGGAGACCAGCCCAGAGCAAAGAAGTCTTCTCCCATTCATACCCTCAGTACCCAGAGTTCTGCCCACATGGATGACGTGAGGTTAACTTTTAGCAGAAGGATATCAAAATAAAGAGAATAATATTCACCTTGAACTCATACCCACGTTACCCTAGACAGGCACGAATGTAACCTGTAAATTTTATTCTGACCTTACAGACGCCTGCTTCAGAAAGTGTGTTGCTGGTCAGAAGCTACAAACCTTCTCACTAGGAGTCTTTGACACAGTATGAGGGTGACACGGTAGACCTAGAGAAATGGAAACTATTCTTTTTGGAGCAGAGTGCCTTGTCAGACTACAGAGAGAGGCTTGAGAGATGACAGTAGCTAAGCCTGCAAAGCCTTATGGGAGATGAACCAAACAGAGAGGCCTCAGCTAATCCAAGATGTTATGGAGAAATGCCCCAGGCTCGCTTATTTATCTGCCAACAATGAGATGAGCAGGGGGGACAGCCTGGGTCCCTCTTCCTTTCTCAGGGGAGCTTCTCCTCCTGCAGTTTCTACAGGGTGTCCAGGCGAGACATCCTCTGAACGCCGTTTCCTTTACCCTGCTCAAGTCATACATCCTGTACCTTCCCTGTCTTCTCCCTTCCAGTGTGCAGTCTCTGCCTGGCGTGTTCTCTGACGAGGGAATCTGCCTTTCCTTTCAGGGTCCCTTTTCCTTTGAGGAGGTGTCCATCGATTTCACGGAGGCAGAATGGGCCCTGCTGGATCCGGGACAAAGAGCTCTGTACAGGGAAGTCATGCTGGAGAACTACGAGAATGTGGCCTTCCTGGGTAAGGATCTTTCCTTGGTGCCAAAGGTGCAAATTTCTGCCATAGTGAGGAGGTATGAATTAGTTTGGAGGCCTGTCCTGCTACTTGTGGGAGGGGGGACCCTGTAGCTCCCTGGCAAAGCATCTGCTTGACATATAGAAGGTCCCAGGTTCAATCCCCAGCATTTCCAGTGAAAAGGATCAGGTAGGAGGTGATGTGAAACACTTCTCCCTCAGATCCCAGAGAGCCCCTGCTGGACTGAGCAGACAACACTGACTTCAATGGACCAAGGGTCTGATTCAGTATGAGGCAGCTGCAACTCAGAGTAGGCCACTTAATAATCACGTAAACCCTTGGGGGAACTAGGATGCTTTGCCTCACAGATCTATTCCCCTTATACTGGTTGGGATTGTGGGCTTTGCTCTTGACCATGGCTTCATCCTGCCAGATGAATTTTTACTCTTGAATTCCTTTCCTTCCCCATATAAGAATGATCACTTTCTCTCTCTGTGAACAAAGGCAGGTGTATGAGAGAGACTATGGTGGAGTTATACAATGGCCTTGCATCTGAAGAAAGGCTGAGGATTTCTTTGAGAGGATCCCAACAGCATATTTCCTTCCCAAATGACCGGGCTGAGAGTGAGTACCCTTCACGGCAATGTCAAGGGAAAGGGAAAGGAAGTGCCATGGGGGATTTCTGATTCACTTTTGAGCGACGTTTTGTACAATCATACAGCCCACTGAGGAGGGGGGGAGGGCCTCAAATCCAGAGGCTCAAAAGCTCCTTAAAAGCCGACTATAAGATTTTTGCAGGAATCTTGGCAAACAGATTGAAGAAGGTACTTTCCCAAATAATACATCAAGACCAGATGGGTTTCCTCCCTAAAAGACAAATTGAGAGTAATTATAGATGTCTTAGAGTACTATGAAGAGC
>NW_015164314.1:74891-80236 GCF_001447785.1 Gekko japonicus | reverse complement strand
AAGAACTTCTGTTAATGTTCTTAGACGCGGAAAATGCTTTTGACAACCTGTCCTGGGAATTCTTATTTCAAAAATTAAAAAAAGCGGAGTGTGGACAGTACTTCCATAAAATGGTTAAATCTCTCTACTCAGTATGCGAAAGTAATTGTGAATGGAGACTTAACTGATAATATAAAAATCCAAAAGGGATCTAGACAAGGATGCCCAATGTCACCCTTGTTGTTTATATTTGCACTGGAATCCTTAAACGAGAGGATAAGGAGAAATAATTTAATTAAAGGTTTAAAAATTAAAGATGAAACATATAAATTCTTAGCATTCGCAGACGATTTAGTGTTCATTTTAGAGAACCCAAAAGAAACAATATTGCCTTTATTGGATACGATTATGGAATATGGACAGGTGGCAGGACTAAAAATAAATTATAAAAAATCTAAAATAATAACAAAAAATTGTTTACCCAAAACCTTGCAGGAAATTAAAAGTGTAACGACCATGGAGTTGGTAAAGAAAGTTAAATATCTTGGAATAAATATTACAAATAAGAGCAGCACATTGGAAGAGGATAACTATAAGGTGTTATTGAAAGAAATTATAAAAGACCTGACAAAATGGAAAAGTATACGTTTGTCTTTTATGGGAAGAATCGCCTTAATTAAGATGAACGTATTGCCAAGAGTTTTGTTCCTAGCCCAGAGTATACCGATATTTAAAAAACAGACCTTTTTTGAAGAACTAAATAAAATCATGAGCCAATTTATTTGGCAGTATAAAAGGGCGAGGATAAAAAGAAAAATATTGCAGGATTAAAAGGAAAGAGGAGGACTAAATGTGCCCAATTGGTACCTGTACTATCAAGCAGCTGCCCTTGTGTGGATTAAAGAGTGGATCACCCTAGAGAATAGGAGACTTCTACTATTGGAGGGCCATGATTTATCTATGTGGTGGCACGCTTATACATGGTACGGTAAGGATAAAATACATTTAAACTTTAATAAACATTGGTTAAAAGGTGCCCTAAACATAGTATGGAATAAGATAAAAGAAAAATTTTATAAGAAGACACCGAAGTGGGTTTCACCCATGGAGGCATTTACGCAACCAGCCCTAATGGAAACAAAAAAGAAACTAACATACCAGACTTTACTAAATAGAGAAAATAAAATAATAATAGAGGAGAAGTTACAAAAGGAAAATATAATATCTTGGTGGGAAAAAGCAATGCTGCAAGACAGGTACAAAAAAGTTGCAGTAAGAGGCTTTGAGAGTAGCAACAACGAATTAGATAAAATATGGCTATCCACAAGTGATAAATTAATACAGAAATTATATAGCCTTCTACTGGATGATTTTGAAAAGGACGAGGGAGAGAAGAGAGTAATGAGCAGCTGGGTGAGAGATATAGGGAAGGAGATAAAAGTAGAAGGGTGGAACACAACATGGGAATCGATTAAGTATATGAGGGCCATAGCATATAAAGAAAATGTTTATAAGATGTTCTATAGATGGCACTGGTCCCCAGAGAACATAGCTAAGTGCTATCCTGGCTACTCAAACCAATGTTGGAAATGTAAGGCCAATATTGGACCTTTTTTCACATGTGGTGGTCATGCAGTAAAATTCAGGAATATTGGAGTATGGTGAAGAGGTTGATCCAAGAAATAATGGAGAAAAATGTAGCACTGGAACCGGAAATATATTTACTAAATATGTTACCGAAGGATTATAGACAGCAAGACAAATATGTGATAATATATATAATGACAGCCGCCCGATTATTACTGGCCAAGAACTGGAAATTAGATACAGTACCGACTAGGGAAGAATTAGTGGTCAAAGTCTTAGAGTTAGCGCAAATGGACAATCTAAGTCTACAGTTGCAAAATAAGTATGGAAAAGTATACAACAAAAGATGGGTTAAGGTGTATGAATGGATAGAAGCATTGAATATATGAGACTCTACTATACATGTTAATATGATTTTGGAATGTTAATATTGTAAATTCAAATAAAAACATTTATTTTTTAAAAAAGCTCCTTGTGGGCAAGAGCTCAGCTGTGGCACTTGAAGGGGTGAAGAATCCTTAAAGACTAGATATTCTGGGGAAAGGTGGAAGGGTGGTTAAGATCAGCCAAGGTGGATGAAGCCAAAAGGCCGTCAATCCTTTTCAACTGCAGTCACATAGATGCCTTTGGACCTTACCAGCCCTCCTAGGTGCTAACAGGATCTCTCTATTTCATTCTGCAGAAGATGATCAGAGGAATGAAGTGGGTGAGGAACTTCATCAGCAAATGGCAGATAAAGATAAAGATGAAAATGAAGACTTGAAAGAAAATGTCAGCAATCGAGGTGGACCGAGTAAAAAGAAAGGCGGGTGTATGGTTGAGAAGAGATATGGAAGACAGTGTAATGTACATATTTCGAGGAACAGGATAATGAAGGCAAGTAAATCCATTCAGTGTGAAAAGTACTTCAGAAACAGATCACAGCCCTTTGTACACCAAAGAATGCACAGAGTCAAGAAAGCTTTTCAATGCTCAGAGTGTGGAAAGCTATTAAGTAGGAGTGGCACTCTTCAACAGCATCAGAGAACCCACAGAGGGGAGAAACCTTTTGAATGCTCAGAGTGTGGAAAGAGATTCAGTCAGAATGGCAATCTTAAAGTGCATCAAAGAATGCACACTGGGAAGAAACCTTTTGAATGCTCAGAGTGTGGAAAGAGATTCGGTCAGAGTGGCCATCTGAAAATTCATCAAAGAACACACACAGGGGAGAAACCTTTTGAATGCTCAGACTGTGGAAAGAGATTCAGTAGGAGTGGCAGTCTTCAACTACATCAGAGAACCCACACAGGAGATAAACGTTTTGAATGCTCAGTGTGTGGAAAGAGATTCAGTCAGCGTGTCAATCTTCAACATCATCAAAGAACCCACACAGGGGAGAAACCTTTTGAATGCTCAGAGTGTGGAAAGCGATTCAGTATGAGTTGCAGTCTTAAACTGCATCAAAGAACCCACACAGGGGAGAAACCTTTTGAATGCTCAGAGTGTGGAAAGAAATTCAGTCAGCGTGGCAATCTTCAACTACATCGAAGAACCCACACAGGGGAGAAACCTTTTGAATGCTCAGAGTGTGGAAAGAGATTCAGTCACAGAGGCTATCTTCATAAGCATCGAAGAACCCACACAGGGGAGAAACCTTTTGAATGCTCAGAGTGTGGAAAGAGATTCAGTCACAGTGGCTATCTTCAGATGCATCAGAGAACCCACACATGGGAGAAACTTTTTGAATGTTCAGAGAGTGGAAAGAGATTCAGTCGTAGTAACTATATTTTTCATCTTTCAAGCCATTGTTTTAACTGTTTAAAGAAAATCATAAGAGCATCATTAACAATAAAAGTGTTTTAAAGCACTATTCAGAGTTCTTCAGCCTTCATTTTATTTTGTCTTTTCTAATCTTTAATGGGTATTCTCGTTTAGGGGCTGCTTCCCCCTTTTCAGAGATAGAGTCCTCATTGGAAGTAGCAGAATCCATATCATCACTAGGTTTGCTGTCTTTTTCTTCTTTACCGTCCTCACTGGACTCTCCCAAGGATGTTCAGAGAGTGGAAAGAGATTCAGTCGTAGTAACTATATTTTTCATCTTTCAAGCCATTGTTTTAACTGTTTAAAGAAAATCATAAGAGCATCATTAACAATAAAAGTGTTTTAAAGCACTATTCAGAGTTCTTCAGCCTTCATTTTATTTTGTCTTTTCTAATCTTTAATGGGTATTCTCGTTTAGGGGCTGCTTCCCCCTTTTCAGAGATAGAGTCCTCATTGGAAGTAGCAGAATCCATATCATCACTAGGTTTGCTGTCTTTTTCTTCTTTACCGTCCTCACTGGACTCTCCCAAGGGCAGTCTCAGGAACTCACGTGCTTTAGAAACAGAGTCAATCTTTTCTTTTTTATCCTGCAGTTTGAAAATGATGCATTTTGGGGTCAACCATCTGTAAGGAATGCTGTTTGTTTGTAAAAATAAGATTCAATCTTTATACTTCTTCCTGTTCTTAGAGTTCTTCAGCCTTCATTTTATTTTGTCTTTTCTAATCTTTAATGGGTATTCTCGTTTAGGGGCTGCTTCCCCCTTTTCAGAGATAGAGTCCTCATTGGAAGTAGCAGAATCCATATCATCACTAGGTTTGCTGTCTTTTTCTTCTTTACCGTCCTCACTGGACTCTCCCAAGGGCAGTCTCAGGAACTCACGTGCTTTAGAAACAGAGTCAATCTTTTCTTTTTTATCCTGCAGTTTGAAAATGATGCATTTTGGGGTCAACCATCTGTAAGGAATGCTGTTTGTTTGTAAAAATAAGATTCAATCTTTATACTTCTTCCTGTTCTTTCTTATTTCAAATGAAATGTCTTTTAAAATCCTAATAATATTTCTTCCAATTTTTAAGGGCGTTCCTGTCATTGCTTTCAGGATTTGATCCCTCACATGTCTCTTTGAGAATCTTACCATTATCTCCCGAGGCATAGAGAATATAAACTGAATAGGTATATTATTGATATAAACTGAATAGGTTCTGTGGACCACATCTGAATAGACCACATCCATTTCGCTTACGAGGCATTCTGCTTTTAAATCTGTAACTGGGGCTAGCGCATCACTCAACAGTTGTTTTCGATTCTCTCCTTTTTCTTCAGGGACCCCTTGGAACCGGAGGACTAGGTTAGCCTTTTCCATTTGTAGCTGCAACAGTTGATATTCGTCTGAAGCTTGTTTCTTTTCCAGCATTTGAACCTTTTTTTAAAACCTTTTTGGAGTTGGCATCCATTTCCTTCATTTTCAGCTGTTTGCTCTGTCTTTTTTGTAGTCTCAGTCAGTTGGAGCTGCTGAGTTGCAAAGTTTTGGTTTAATGCTATTAGTTGTTGATTTATATTCATCGTCTGGTCCAGTAGAGGGCGCAAAGAGTCTGCTAGCAATTTAGAAAACTCAGTGGTTTCTTCCGGTCTAGGGCTCATGCTCCCTGGTGGTTTCACTTTTGCTAGTCTGTCTTTCTCCGGTTTTTTGCCCACCGTGTTTTTGGATTGTTTACTTTTCTGAAAACTTGCTAAAGTCTCTGAAATTTGCCCAAGTGCTTGCAAAGGCTCTAAATGATCTCTTATTGGAACATCCCAAAGGCAGGATGCAAACAGGACATCATGGGCATTGGTCCCACTAGGAAGACAGAAAGCGCTGAGATTCAGGCGTTGTGCAAGGCTGATCCAGACATTTTGGGAATGGTTCCACTGTGAGTTTTGGGCGATGACAAGCAGGATGCAGACAAGCAGGAATCTGAACTGGGGCTGGAGCCTCATTCCC
>NW_015164314.1:58834-74786 GCF_001447785.1 Gekko japonicus | reverse complement strand
GGAATGCTTCTATTCCACTTGCCCCCCCCCCCAAAAAAAAGTACAATAGACAGAAAGCAGGATTGAGTGTATCAATATAATACAGAGTGGCTCGGGGGAGGTCGCACTGCGGGTCTGCATGGAAGAAGCGCGAGAAGGTAGCGTAGGCGTACTGGCAAATACTGCCATTTTGGAGGGGTATCCAATCTCCAGCGTGGGGGCAGATGTGGCACAGCACCAAGAATAAATGAGTAGTTTGGGCAGGTTAATAACTTTGAAGTAACTTCCTGTTTGTCAGGTTAGGCAGGGTTCTGACAGTGATTGTTCCACTTCTGTTATACTTGACCTGCAAATTTGTCATATTTCACTAAAAATCCCCAAAGTTGACTGCAAGATTCCCCCCCCCCACAAAGCCCTTGTTTGTTTTCTAAGGGTCAGTGCAGGGCGACAGTCCAAGGCCAGGTCTACCGATATAGTGGACTGGGGCAGGTAGACCTGTTTTCCGGTGGCCTGGTTCCCCCCCCCCCCCATAGAGGACAAAATTTTCTGTAATGAAATTTGACTTGATTCTGTTTTCACTTACAATGCTTACATTATTCTTAAGATATAGTTTAAATATAGCTTAAAAGAATTCATTCTGAGATGTTTACAAGGTTATGGAAATAATCTTCTAAGAAACTAATTTATGCTTTTTTTTTGCTCATGAGGTAGAATTTTTGCTCACCACACTGTGGAGCTTAGAGGGAACTCTGGTCAAGAGCCAGCTGCCGAACCTCACCCTGTCTTAGGCTGAGGACATCACTCCGCCCTGTTTCATCTGCCAGGCTCTCTAGGATCTCCTGAAGGTGAACGAAGGCCTTTCTTGGTACCCGGATGGCTCTTGCTCAGGGATTAAAAGAACACAGAACTCAGTTTAATCAACTTTCCAAGTTAGGGCAGGCAGTTTGACATGCTCTGCAGCATCTCTGGGTTGCTGGCCCAGTTTCCTTCCCTGACCCAACTCTATGGCACATTGTACGCCAGACATGAGAGGCTGCAGTTCTCATTTTTTTCTAGACCCCTGGATGTGTTCAAGATCCCCATGTGATTGGCTGCAGGCCCGTAAAAGGGAAAGAACTTTCCCAGGCTGTTTTCCCTGAGGCAGCAGTGGTCCCGTAGTTCCGGAGATGGAGTTTTTTGAGGGATCTGTGGATTGTCCCTGCAGATTCTGCATACAGAAGGGTGCAAAGACCAGTAGCATTAGAAGGGTAGCCCTTTCCTGATGACTGAGCCACATGGCCAGAATACTCCAGGTTGCCACCAGGTTCATAAAGCACAGTGGTGACATTACAACTATATGATGGATTTATGAGAAACTGGAGGCAAAAAGTATTTACAGGAGTAAAAGCTGGACTCTTCTGAGTTGGGCAAAAGGGTGGTTTTGTTCCTGGGGTAACCCGTGCCCTCCAAGGAAACCATTTCAAGGCTGAGGGAGCCCATGACTCATTCACACATTGATCAAAAGAATCATGCTCGTTACTGTGGACTGGGTCTCCTCGGGGATCCTGCCAGAAAGAGCCATACCCTGGGGAAGAGAGCGGAGGTGTTCCTGATCCTGACTGAGTCTCTTGGACTATGGACACAGAACTAGCAGTGGCTTCGGGCTATTTTTGGGCAGGAACGCACAGGAACAGAGTTCCGGCTGGCTCCCAAGTTGGCCACGCCCAGCAGGAACTCATTAGCATAATAGGCCACACCCAACAGCAGAAACTCATTAGAATTTGCTACGTTAGGGGTGTGTGGCCTAACATGCAAAGGAGTTCCTGTTACAAAAAAAGCTCTGGGTTTTGACAACAAGGTAAACAGAATAAGAAGGGAAAGGTGGGTGTGGCTGGATGACCACACTTCTGGTAACATGGGGGTGCGGCCTAATATGCCAATGAGTTGTGCTGTCAAGGGTGTGGCCTAATATGCTAATGAGTGTCTGCTGTTGGGTGTGGCCTATTATGCTAATGAGTTCCTGCTGGGCTTTTTCTACCAAAAAAGCCCTGGACTTCGCAATTCCTTCTGCAAGGGACAGGAAGGGGTTATTGACTCTCCTCAATCCTTGCCCTCCTTTGGTGAGGAGAAAACAGGTTCGAAACCACAAGGAAGAGAGTGCCCAGATTGCCTTGGTGAGTAAATCAGGCAAAGACTCAAGAAAAGAAAAATTCCATAAAATAAAATAAAACATAGATCTTCCTCCTCATTTGACTTCATTTTTGACATGGAATCTAATATGTACAACACTCTTCCCTCCTAAGGGTTAATGTGAACACAGGGAAAAGGCTTCTGTTGTATCGCAATAAAACGCCTCCTCATCAGTCTCCAAGTTAGCTTTATTCTTCTCAGCCACACAGTATAAAATACACCTGCAACTTGCAATTCACTCCCACTTCCTACTCCTGACTTATACACAGTCCTCTTAAAGAAACACACACAACATCTCCCCCTTTTCTCAATCCATAACGTAGTCCTTCATCCAAACAGGCGGTCGTCTCCTTCTTTCTCCTCTGTTTCTACAACTGGTGGTACTTCTTGAGATAATGAGGATGACGGTAATGGTGTCTCTTGAGATGCATCTGGACATTCCAACCGATGGCTTGGATTGGTCTCCTCCTGCACAGGCCCATCCTCATTTTCAATCACTGGTTACAAAGGAGAACCCTCTGATTCAAAACTCCCTTCATTCCCACTAGAATATGCAGGTACCAAAGAAGAAGAGGAGATTGGATTTCTACCCCGCCCTTCACTACCCAAAGGTGTCTCAGAGCGGCTCACAAACTCATTTCCCTTCCCCTCCCCACAACAGACACCCTGGGAGCCATGCTCCCTCTAAGCTGTGGAGTCTCCTGAGCAAAAATTCTACTTTGTGAGCTACTGGCATTAAAGTTGTGAGCAAGCTATTTGGCTGCTGCATCAATTAGTTTGCTCTGAAGCCACCCTTCCTGAACTAAGACAAAAATGTGTGAGCTGGAGGCTAAATAGAACTACGCGCTAGCTCACACTAACTCAGCTTGGCGGGAACACTGCCTGTGAGGTAGGTGTTGCGGTGCTCATCTCTGTTTCCAAGCCGAAGAGCCAGCACTGTCCGAAGACATCTCTGTGGTCATGTGGCAGGCATGACTAAACACCAAGGTGCACTGAATGCTGTTATCTACTATTTATCTACTTGCAATTTCTTGCTTTCAAACTGCTACAACTGGGCACCCTGGGTTTCGAACTGCTGAACTACTGACCTGGAATTCCACAGCCTGCAGTTCAGCCTCTTAACCACTTGAGCCACCGCAGCTCTTGCAGCACTGCAAACTTTTAAACCAGCAGAGCCCTTTGCTAGAGAGGCCGAGCAAGGAGTGGGAGGGTCGGGAAAGAGGAGGGGCTCCTTTGTTCCCGGTTTGGTTGCGCTTGGTGTCCAGGGAGGGCTTCCCCCGAGGTCTCCTTAGAAGTAAGTCATGGGGAGAGGGGTTGGAATGAGCCTTTCGCTCTTGGAAGGGAGGAATGGCTGTCTTGGTGTTGCCACCTCCCGGAAGGCAAATTCCTGGGCTTGGGGGGGGGGGGGCTGAGCCTCAGATGGGAACCAGGCCGTAGCAGAGTCCCCCCCCCCTCCAGCGCAGCCCCTTTCCTCCCCCGGGGGAGCCGATCTCTGCCACTGCCTCCTATATTGGCAGTGTCTCTGCCTGCTAGAGGGCGGCTGTCATCCCGGGAGGACTCCTGGAAGGGGCGGACGCGGAGATGCCTTCGGGGAGTCTCCAGTCTGGGAGTGGGGTGGGGTTTTTTGATAAAGAGTGCGGGTCTCACACTGGGGAGGAGGCCAAGAGCCGAAAGATCCCCCCATTTCCCTCCCCCGGGACGCTGCAGGCGCCTCTTGCTGCCACCCCCTATATCCAATATAGGGGGTGGTGCTCTTGCTCCCTCCTCCTGAGCCCCACCCCCCGATCCCGACGGAAGTCTCGCCCCCGTCGATCCCGTGTCGCGGAGTGCGGCGAATGGCGTTTGCTCTTCCGTACACGTGTCTTCCCCCCGCTCTGCACCCGGATCCCTGGTTGGGCCTCCGTCCCCCGACGCGCGTCATCGCCTGTCCCACCCACCCCCCACACCCCCACTGCTGTCTTCGGTGTTCTGCCAACCGGCCTCCCGCAAGTAAGGTGTGTGTGTGTGTCGTGGGGGGAGTTTGGATCCCGCCCTCTCTCCCGGGAAGCCCAGCCTAGTTTTTTTTTGGGGGGGAGGGATATTTCGGCTGCCTCCCCTCCTTTTGCCGGCGCTTCTTTCTTTGCATTTGGGGGGGGGGACTCGTCGGGTGGCGCCCCTGGCCGGGGCCTCGGCTGGAGACCCGGGAGGGAGACGGGCTGACCTCCCTCTGGAATTCCTTTGCAAGAGAACCTCGACTCCTCCCGAGTCAGCAGCGACGGGATGTCCGGGAAGGTGGAAATGTCACCCGCCCCCGCCGGCCTTTGCATCTTGCAGTTTCTGAGGTCCAATGTTCCCTCTAAGCTGCACAGTCTTGTGAGCAAGAATCCTACTTTGTGAGCTATTGGCATTAAAGTTGTGAGCAAGTGATTTGGCTGCTGCATGAATCAGTTTGCTCTGGAGCCGTCCTTCCTGAGCAAAGACAAAAATGTGTGAGCTGGAGGCTAAAAAACTGTGAGCTCGCTCACACTAACTCAGCTTAGAGGGAACACTGGCTCCAGACTGCTGCCCATCAATTCTTGGTCAAGGACTGGCTAGTTCTGGGTGTGCCGGTTTCTGAGAGTCCAGATCCCGGGGCGGATCTCTCCCGGGGCGGGGTGGAGGTACAAGACTAGGTGGGATCCACGCCTGATCAGCGCAGGGGAGAAATGCTTCCTGGCAGGAAATCAGCACACACACACACACACCCAAGTACACATGGTGTCCTGGTGAAGAGTGGTGGGTTTGAGTCCCCCCTCCTCCTCCAGGTGAAGCTGCCAGGTGACCGGTCCAGTCCAAGTTCTCCCGAAGCTCTCTCGGTCCCACCTACCCAGTGCCGGATTTACGCATAAGCTAAATAAGCTACAGCTTAGGGCCTCGCAATCTGCTGGGGCCTCAAATAAAAACACAATATAAAAATGATTTCAAATATTAAAAAGGCGTATATATTTTAAATTTTTCTGAGACCAGCTGATGTAATTTAAAACAGTAGGGGGCCTTGGGGTTTTGTATAGCTTAGGGCCTCAGCAAGTCTAAATCCGGCCCTGCACCTACCTCACACTGTGCCTCTTCTGCGGAGGGTAAAGGAATTGTAAGATGGATTGAGATGCTTTAAGACAGATAAGGATGTGATATAAAAAAACCTCCACATGACCCCCTCCCTCCTATGGTGGTGGGAGCACAGGAGCTTCTGGCCTGACCCAGTGCAGGATCAGAGGATGTGGGCCGGAGACCAGTTCCCAGGCGGTGGCCCTGGCCGGAGGTCTCCTCCTGAGACAGGCAGAGGAGAAGAGGCAGGCAGGACAGGTGAGGGGGTTTCCTCCAGGTGTGTCCAATTCAAGGAACGATATTGGACCATATCCTAAAGTTTCCCTGCCAGGTAATTGCCCAATTTTTATCATCCAAGTGGGAGATTTCATGGCCTCCTTCAGCAGCCTCTTCCACTAGAGAATTTCTGATCCCTCCAAATAACTCAGAAGGTCTGCTGATGGAAGGGTGCAGGATCCGTTCCTTGGTCTCTTTTCCATTCCAGCCCTTACCCCTCTCCCTCACTGCTGTTTCAGATGTGGGGACCATCCCTGAAGATGGAAGCTGCAATCTCTGAAGCGGAAGGAGCTTCCTTGGAGCAAGGGCAGGGGGCACAGGCCACGGAGCGTGCCCAAGATCCCCTCTCCTTTGGTAAGGACCCAGTTGTGCCTGGATGCAGTTGGGGCACCCTGTTAATGTGACGGGTAGAGAGTTCAGGTCCGGATAAAAATAAATAGTTCTACACACAACAAAGAGTTAGTATGCGGGACTCAAATGTCCACTAAAACTGATGCCTCATCGAGACTGCTCTTGTGAATCAGAGCAGCAGACTCCTAAAGATGTTATCTTTTAAACTTGACTCAATTCTATGGGATTCACAGCTCACATAGCATCTATGTACAGGTGATCGGATTTAGTTCTAACTTAGTTTGTTATGACTGTTGATGTATGTTGTAAAAATCTGTATTGATGACTAACTGGTTGGTTTGTAATTTTGGATTTTCAGGACAGTTGTATACTGTGTTGCAGTTATTATATTTCTTGATATGTTATACTTCCTCTTAATAAACAGGTTAAAAATGGAGGAAAAAAAACCCACCCTGATGCCTATAAAGGAGATTAGACAAATTCCTGGAGGGCAATTACTCCCATTAATTAAAAAGTTCACATCTCACCTTCCTTCCATAAAATGAAATCAAGTTGGGGGGAGGGAAGGTGGACCAACCTCAGCAGAACGATTCAGACTGGTGGATAAAGGGAGCCTCCACCTTCTGGGGCAGCAGAGCTCTGAAAACCAGTTTCTCGGGGCCAATAATACTGGGAGAATCTGGCTTCTGTGCCCATGCTTAAACAGGCATTTGGCAGGATGCTGGGAGACAGATGGCAGTCTGTGGCCTGGCACCCCCAGGGGCTCTGGGGAGGGGCTTGGGACAGATCTGATGTCACGTTGATGTTTCGTCTGGCTGAAATCCTGCTTGGGAAGTGAGCCTGCCAAGAGACACTCTGAAAACTCACTCATATTACCCTCGAGTCTTCAGATGTGCTCAAGTCACGTCTGTTTCTGAATGTGACGGTGACGCGTCATGCAACGTCTTTCCCTCCCCGCGGACCAAACACAGGTCTCAAAGAAGTCTGGAATATGTTGGCCACATTTATAATCCCTGAGGCTCATGGGTACCATGGGCTTGTCTTCCGCCTCTCCCAGATTTTAGTAAACAGTGTTTAAAAATGTGTTGTGTGAACACAGGGTGAGGTTTCCCAACCCTGGGAAAGGGGTTGTGTGTGAAGCAGGGAACCAGCAAGCCAACACCCTTCCTTCTTCCTTTGTCTCAGGAACAGGCAGTGAAGAGATGCTGTTGAGCCGACATCTTTTCAGAGGTGTGGAAACCGCTGCCGTACCTCCAGTCCAGGTAGGAGAGGTGAGTGTTACGGGATTCTGGGACCCTCCCGTTGCCATTTAGTTCTCTTATTGGTTGGGTGGAGACTGGGAAGAGAGTGACTGAATCAATAGAGAGAGAGAGAGACCAGTTATAGTTGCTGTAGGTTTTTCCTTGACACAGAGAGTATTCCATCTTTCTGTGTTTATACCTCTGAGGATGATGGTCACAGTTACTGGCGAAACGTCAGGTTCTACAATGCCAAGACCACGGCCAAACAACCCGGAAAATCTACAGCAACTAATGAACTCCGGCCGTGAAAGCCCTCGACAACATATAGAGACCAGAGTTCTCAAACAAAACCAGTTAATTACAATATGAGCTTCTTAAGGACAGAAAGCACTTTAACACTTACAAATGTCAGAACCCGCAGCCAACAACGAAGTACACACATTCAGGAACGGTAATACTTTTATTGCAGAGCTATAGATGCAGTAACATAGGCACTGTCAAGAATGGCGGCGGCCCCATGGGCATAATAGGATATAGGGTATTCGTATGCACCCCCCCACACACAGTACCAGCCAATGAGGCGCCCTCCTGCATGCGGGCTAAGGCTTAGAGACCATTAGGTAGCTGAAGCTGAGAACAAACACTCTCCCACAGCACCTAGGGAAGTCCCAGACATTACAATACCCTCCTGCACATCTGTATAGATAAGCGTTTCGGCGCACAGCAGAGAAATCACAGAAAGGAATGCAGTAGCAATTAACCTGAAAGGAAAGCAATAGCAATTAACCAGACACAGACCAACCTTCCCAACCTTTATGGCAGCATAGCTGACAACAAATTTTTCAGGGTGAAAACATTACATTTCCGTATTCAGCACTGAATACTTCAACACAAAGGTAGTGCACTAGTGTGAAATACGGAGCGCCCTGGTCTAGTCAACGAGAGCTCACAGAGAGCTGATTGAAGACCAGCCCAGAGCCCAGATATCTTCACCATTTTATACCCTCAGTACCCATAAGCTCAGTCCCCAGGGGTTACCACACTTTTAGCAGAAGAATATCAAAATAAAAAGAAGAGAATAAGAAGGGATTGGATTTCTGCCCCGCCCTTCAGTACCCAAAGGTGTCTCAGAGCGGCTTACAAACTCCTTTTCCCTCCCCCTCCCCACAACAGACACCCTGTGAGGTAGGTGGGGCTGAGAGAGCTCTGATAGAAACTGCTCTTTTTTTCAAGAACAGCTGTGCCAGAACTATGGCTTGCCCAAGGTCATCCAGCAGGTACAGGTGGAGGTGGAGGTGCAAAAAGAACAATATTCACCTTGCACTCATACCCAAGTTACCCTAGACAGTGAAGGATGTTATGTCTAAACTTTGTTGTTGTTGTTCAGTCGCACAGTCGAGTCCGACTCTTTGCGACCCCATGAACCAGCTCCCTCCAGGCCCTCCGGTCTTCCGCCATCCTCTGTGACCTTATTGGAAGCAGAGACACAGGGCCGGTGCCAGGTTGTTTTGCACACTAGGCGAGGCCACCTTCTCCCCCCTCCCCCCGCCCCCAGTCCTGCTCACTCATGCTCCCTCGGTTGTGTTGGAACGAAGCGCACATCTAGCAGAGACTTTTTTTCAAAAGTGTGTGGGGGGGTATGCAAACAACAGCCTCAGTCCACATTTAAAGGTATTTCCCCATTTGCCACGCAGGGGGGAGGCTGCCTCATCAGCATTTTTAAAAGATGCCCGGAAGTTTCACAGGAAATGCAGGCATGCAGTTTCTTTTGATTTGGACATCTGATCAACTGCTGGCTTCTCCGTTCTCTTAAGTAGCACCTGGTGCACCTTCAAATCTGTTTCAAATCTGTTCAAATCTGTTGTTCAAACACAGCCTATATTTTGTTTTAAAGCTCTTGAACGGACTGCAGAGTGGGTTCCCCCCCCCCCCCGTAGACCATCTTTGTCTATGTCTGTAGATCAACTTTGTTACCTATTTGCCTTCTTTGTAGCCTGCCTTTTCACTAAGACTAGAGGCAGATTACAGAGTAAAGAAAGAGAGAAAACGCAACCGAAGACATCCAACAAACAAGGCAATAGGACTAGGAATACAAAAGGCAAAGGCAACGCAAGCGACAGTGAGAACAGAAAACCGCCCAAAACAAAATGCAGAAGGGGGGACTACAAAGTGTAAGATCATGCAGTAATAGCCAGATGATACTTACAGTAACAGAGAACAGTAATTACAAAGTTGGAGTCCAGTGGCACCTTTAAGACCAAAACGTTTAATTCTGGGTATGTTTAATCCTGGCATACACATGAAAGCCAGTTTGGTGTGGTGGTTACGAGTGCGGACTCTATTCTGGGAGGACCAGGTTTGATTCCCCACTACTCCACCTGCAGCTGCTGGTGTGACCCTGGGTCAGTTACAAGTTCTTTCAGACCTGTCCTCTCACCAGCCCCACCTACCTCACAGGGTGTCTGTTGTGGGGAGGGGAAGGGAAAGGAGACCGTAAGCTGCTCTGAGACTCCTTTGGGTAGTAAAGGACAGGGTATAAATCCAATCTCCTCCTCCTCCTCCTCCTCCTTTGAATGAAACTTTTTTGGTCTTAAAGGTGCCACTGGACCCAAACATTGTTATATTGCTTCAGGCCAATGCGGCTGACCATTTGAATCCAACCATAATTACTGCCATGTCAAGGCAGGTAGTGGAAATCCCTCTACTAAATGTTTCTCTGAGACATCTCCTTTTTAAACCAAAGATAACGTTATATTACCTGCAGGATACCACACTCATTTTCTTTTGCTTTCAACTTCTTTTTCATAGAAGCAAAATGGGGGGACGACGATTTCAGATGCACTACTCACAAACAAGCTACACGACATCAAGGCCACATTTCATACAACTGTGAACCACCCACAATGCACAGAGCATTGTGTGTACATGAAGAACTCCAGTGGCAGCCTTGCACATCACAACTTTGCGATGTTTCCTTGTTAGAGAGAAGCTGGGGAACTGACTGTGCAAATTCAGAAATACAGTGGCAAGATTTTTTTTTTTAAAGACCAAATTCAGTGTATTTCACCATTCAACAATTACTAGCACTTTTCCAAGAACCGAGGACAAGAGTTTGGGGATGGCATGGGATAAGATACGCAGCAGACCTGCTTATGGTTTGGTATCTCCTGAGTCCATCGACACAATACGGAAACTATGTAAAACAAATTTAGAGTCCAGTGGCACCTTTAAGTCCAACAACGTTTTATTCAAGGTATGGGTTGAGTATTCGTGTGCACGCACACTTTCTCAAATACAAATAAAGTGTGCATACACACAAAAATTCATACCTTGGATAAACCTTTGTTGGTCTTAAAGGTGCCACTGGACTCTAAATTTTTTCTGCTGCTTCAGACCAGCATGGCTGACCACCTGGAACTCTCTAAAGTTATGCACGGGCCAAGAGGCCAACCGGCCACAAGCAGTCAAGCTTGGGTCATTTAATCATCCAGATTCGTTCATTATAAATTGCTGTTTTTATTATTTGACTGTAAACCATCCCTGGAGCTGTGGTGGCTCAAGTGGTTAAGACGCTGAACTGCAGGCTGTGGAAGGTCAGTAGTTCAGCAGTTCAAGACCTGAGTGCGCCGCATGACGGAGTGGGCTCCCATCTCTAGTTCCAGCTCCTGCCAACCTAGCAGTTCAAAAGCAAGAAATTGCAAGTAGATAAATAGGAACCACTTCGAGATGAGGTTTGCGATTGTACTTTGGGTTTTGACTGGAAATGTTTTAAGGATTACTATAAACTGCCTTGAAGTGCAAGGGAGAGCCTTGACCATTGCCACCGCAGAGCGGTGCGTGGTGGGCAAGACTCATCAGCTCACGGTCCTTTGTGAAGGGATGGAGTGCCAGAGAGGAGGAGGAGGAGGAGGAGGAGGAGGAGGAGGAGAGATTGGATTTATACCCCTCTCTTCACTTGGAGTCTCAGAGCGGCTTACAAACTCCCTTCCCCTCCCCACAACAGACACCCTGTGAGGTAGGTGGGGCTGAGAGAGCTCTTGACAGAAACGGCTCTTTTTCAAGGACAGCTCTTATCAGAACTACAGCTTGCCCAAGGTCATCCAGCAGGTGCAAGTGGAGGAGTGGGGAATCAAGCCTGGTTCTCCCAGATTAGAGTCCGCGCACTCAACCACTAGACTAAACCGGCAAGGTGTTGTAGCAGCTGGTGAAAAGTTACGTCCTCCACGAGGGAGAAGGTTTGGCTATCCACAGCGATCATCACACCGGTGAGGTCAGTTACTGCTTCTGGGGTCTTCCCTTCATACTGCCTCCCGCCACTGGGATTCAAAGCTTGACTGCCCCTGAACATGGAGGTTCCCTTCAATCACCGTGGCTAGTAGACGACACTACTAGATCTCTCCCATGAATCTATGTAAAAAGGTAAAGGTTTCCCTTGCTCGAAAGCCAGTCGAATCCGACTCTAGGGTTGCGGTGCTCTTCTCCGTTTCCAAGCCGAAGAGCCAGCGCTGTCCGAAGACGTTTCCGTGGTCACTGGTCATGTGGCCGGCATGACTAAACACCAAGGCGCACGGAACGCTGTTACCTTCCCACTGAAGTGGTCCCTATTTATCTACTTGCAATTTCTTGCTTTCGAACTGCTAGGTTGGCAGGAGCTGGAACTAGAGACAGGAGCTCACTCCGTCATGCGGCACACTCGGGTCTTGAACTGCTGAACTACCGGACCTTCTGCAGCCTGCAGTTCAGCGTCTTAACCACTTGAGCCACCGCAGCTCCTATGAATCTATGTAATCCCCCTTTAAAACTGTCTATGCCTGTGGCCACCACTACATCCTCCGGGAGAGGGGGGGAAGTTCTCTTTGTCATCTCTCTCCATCCTGTGTGTAATTTTATAAACCTCTATCATGTCCCCCCCCCCCCCCGCCCCCTTTTTTTTTTCAATTTATAAACCTCTATCATTCCCCCCCCCCCCCGAGTCCTTTGTTTTCTAAAATGAACCCCACCCCAAGACTCTTCAGCCTTTCCTCATAGGAAAGTTTCTCCAACCCCCCTAAACATCTTGGTTGCCTTCCTCTGTATTTTTTTCTACCTCTGCGGTGTCCTGTTTGAGATACGGTGACCAGAACAGTACACACTATTCCAAATGAGGCCACTCTATAGATTTATGTTGTTGTTGTTCAGTTGCGCAGTCGAGTTCGACTCTTCGCAACCCCATGGACCACATCACGCCAGGCCCTCCTGTCTTCTGTCCTGCTCCGGAGTTTGCTTAGTTTCATGTTCCTGGCATCAGTAACTCTGTCTAACCATCTCATAAGAACATAAGAGACGCCAATGTTGGATCAGGCCAAAGGCCCATCCAGTCCAACACTCTGTGTCACACGGTGGCCAAAAATACCAGGGGCCATCAGGAGGTCCACCAGTGGGGCCAGGACATTAGAAGCCCCTCCCACTGTCCCCCCCCCTAAGCACCAAGAAGACAGAGCATCCCTTGTCCTAGAGTCCCTATCTATACCTTGTGGCTAATAGCCACTGATGGATCTCTGCTCCATATGCTTATCTAATTCCCTTTTGAAGCCGTCCATGCTTGTAGCCGCCACCACCTCCTGCGGCAGTGAATTCCATGTGTTAATTACTCTTTGGGTGGAGAAGGACTTCCTTTTATCCGTTCTAACCCGACCACTCAGCAATTTCATTGAGTGCCCAGGAGTTCTTGTATTGTGAGAAAGGGAGAAAAGTACTTCTTTCTCTACCTGCTCTATCCCATGCATAATCCTATAAATCTCATCCGTTGCCGTCCCTTTCTTCTTTGACCTTCTTTCTTTCCCAGCGCTACAGGGGTGCTATAGATCTCTGGGGCATTATAAACCCACCTTCCACACTCCAGAGAGATGTTTAATGTTTCTCTCCTCTGTGAAATGTTTGTTGTAAAATAAGATGGGAAGGGACCTCGTGGCAGGAATCCACGAGAAGTTACAGTTCTTCGACTGAATTTCTTTCCACTCACCAGAGCTCTCTCTCCAGTGAGAATTCTTTTTTTTTTTAATTTTTAATATAAAAACCAACATTTAAACAAGAGACATTAATCAAATGTTATACTATGAAACGGTAAACAACCATAGGATTTGATATAAATATGCCCAACACGAAATTACATGTAATGAAACACTGCAACATACTGGGAAGGAACAGCAAATTTAGAAGTGTCGTTGTTAAAAACATATTCTAAAAAAGGAGACCATTTCGTGCATAGAGTAGATTTTGAACATGAACTATTAGTGGAGGAAGCCACTGCATCAGAGAGTTTGTCCATGATGTAAAAGTCCCAAATTTTTAAACGCCAAGAGGAGAGAAGAAGTTTGTTGGTGGATTTCCAGCTACTCGCAATAACCACCTTAGCAGCTATAAGCAGAGTCGAAATAAGGTCTTGGCTACATTTGGGTATATGGGGGGCATTCCATAAATCAAGTAATATTAATTCAGGTTGCAATGGTATCAAGTGCCCAGTTATATCTTTTATGGAAAGGATAATCTTGGACCAGAAATGCTGGATTTCTGTGCACCCCCACCAGCAATGAAGAAAAGTGCCAGGTTCCCCGCAGGAGCGCCAACAAAGAGGAGAATTGGTTTTGGATATCTGATGGAATCTCATAGGGGTGAGGTACCATCTGGTAAGGATCTTATAACTCTGCAACTGAATGTTCAAAGATTTGGATTGCAAAGATGGTGAGGACCAAATATCGTCCCAATCTGCTGGCAATAGGATGCTATCACAGTCTTTTTGCCAGGCCTTCTGGTAATTCAATAGGGCTGTAGATTGCGAGTGAAGAAGATCTTTGTATATTATTGAGATATATTTAGAGAATGTGTCCTGGTCAAGTTTCATGAGACTTTCAAAGGAGGTAAGAGGTCTATAGATATCGGGGAGCGAATTGACGAGATGGGTGACCTGTACATACTCAAACCACGGAAGCGAACTACCGTATTTGTCGTCTAAGGTTTGTTTGGTTGCTATTGTAGTTTTAGACGAAATAGCCTGGAAGGTTGTAAGATTATGAGCTTTCCAGCAGGAGAAAGACTGCACAGAACGCCCTGGGGGAAACCATGATACGTTCGTAAAAGTAGTGATGGGAGAAGGGTGTGGAGCTAATGAGTGTTTCCATTTGTCCCAAGTCGTCATAAGGATTGAGAGGAAAGGATTCCGATGTAACGACGGCGATCTTTGACGACAAGCCTCCCAGATTTGAGAGCGGAATGGAGCGTTGTGCAAGTAGGTTTGTTCAATAGTTTTCCAGTCCGTCTGGAAGGAAGAGCTATGGAATTTCAGCAGACCTAACAGTATTGAGGCCTCGTGATAGAGTTTCAAGTCCGGTAAGGAAAGACCACCCGACTTACGAGGTCTTCTGAGAGTGTCGTAAGACACTCTATGAATCTTTGAGTTCCAAACAAATTTGCAGGCTAGTGACTTCCAATAAACAAAGGACGCTTTGGGAATTTCAATTGGGATAGTCCTAAAAAGGTAAAGAAACCTAGGCAAGATAAAAGTTTTAATTATCTGGATGCGTTCGATCCACGAAGATAGAGCCGTGGCCTTGCCTGACTGAGCATCAGTGAAGAGTTGAGCCAATGGTCGAAAGTTAAATTTGAATAGTTCTGTCAGCTTCAGCGGGATGTTAATTCCTAAGTAACGCCAGCAGTTGGTTACCCACATGTAGTTGAAATTAGATTTTATGAAATTGTGTTCATCAGATTCTAAGCAGATAGGGTATAAGAGCGATTTGGCATGATTGATTTTAAGTCCAGCCACTGTGTGAATTCTTTGATGGCTCAAAAAGCTCCCATAGATACTGGAGCTCTTTTCATGTGAGAAGTATTCACATATGAGAAGTACTTCTTCACCCAAAGAGTGATTAACACGTGGAATTCACTGCCACAGGAAGTGGTGGCGGCTACGAGCATGGATGGCTTCAAAAGGGAATTAGATAAGCATCTGGAGCAGAGGTCCATCAGTGACTATTAGCCACAAGGTATAAATAGGGGCTCTGGGGCAAATGATGCTCTGTCTTCTTCTTGGTGCTTGGGGGGGAGGAGTGTCAACAGTGGGAGGGCTTCTAATGTCCTGGCCCCACTGGTGGACCTCCTGATGGCACTGGTATTTCTGGCCACTGTGTGTCACAGGGTGTTGGACTGGATGGGCCTTTGGCCTGATCCAACATTGGCGACATTGACACATTTGTCATTTCTAAAATCCTGCGCTCGAGTGTCTGGAATGCATCCCACTATTTTGGTTTGTCTTTTGCAGCACCGTTCTTTGTTTAATGCCCGTCCCGGAGGCATGTTGGCCTGGAAGAGGTGAATCAAAGTGCGAGAGTTCTGCATTGCCGTTTCTAAAATAGTGTTATGGAGTGTCTGCCATGCGTTGCAGGACTATTGCTTGTTCGATGCCCGTTCCAACATCACCACCACTCCCAAATTCCTGCCTTGCAAGATTGAAATGACCTACTTGAGAGTAAACCTTCCCAGGACTGGGTTGTTGCAAGGCTTTCCCCTTCTGCGGCCTGTCTCTCCCCCCCAGATCATAAGCACCCCCCCCCCGCTCGGCCCCTCTAGCAAGCAGCTCGGCTGTTTTAACCCTTTCAAAGAGCTTCAGACTCAAGGGGGAAAGCTGCCTGTCCGGTCCAAGGCAGGGGTTTCCCTCTTCTTCCTCTGCGGCTGCAAACGGAGAGTATATTTGGGGGAGGGGGGGCACGACGACGACAACGCAGCGAGCCCTTGAAGGGGGGGGGGTCCAAACCCAGCCTCCTTCCCGGGAATCCGGGCTCCTCCTCGGTCCCTTCCCCCTACCAGAAGGACTCCCGCAGGCCATGTTCAAGGGGGGG
>NW_015164314.1:30577-58516 GCF_001447785.1 Gekko japonicus | reverse complement strand
AGTGATGCGGGGGGTGGGCGGGCTGGGGATATCATCCCGGGGGGACTTCAGAAAGCCGTGGATTCTCAGATGCCTTTTGGAGACCCACGCGGGGGGAGTCTCCAGTGGGGGGGGGGGCTTGCCCAGAGTGCGGGTCTCGCCCTGGGGGAGGGCAGAGCTTGGATCTCCAGCTAGCCAGAAAGCAGGCTGGGCCACCGCCTCCTAGTCCTAGATGGATATATAAATAGGAGGTGGTGGCTGGGCGCTCCGGTCACACACTTGAGCTGGGTTGCGTGGGGGAAAGAGAGGGGGTGGGGAGGAAGTATGTCCTTTCCTACCTGCAGTACACCGTTCCCTCTAAGCCGAGTGAGTGTGAGTTCGCTCACAGTTTTTTTTAGCCCCCAGCTCACACATTTTTGTCTTAGCTCAGGAAGGAGGGCTCCAGAGCAAACTGATTTATGCAGCAGCCAAATCGCTTGCTCACAACTTTAATGCCAGTCACTCACAAGACTCCACAGCTCAGAGGGAACATTGCTTGCAGTAATCCCGCAAATTGTCTCACTGAAGGAGTTCATTGCACCTATTTATTCATTTGTGATCTCTTTCCTGTGTCTGCATTTTTCTCCCTTACACTGAACTGCTGAAAACAGCCACCAGAGGAGAAAATTGTGGCCAAACGCTTCTTCTTTTTTGGGGGGGGGGGATTTGAGTCCAGTGACGCCTTTAAGGCCAACAAAGTTAAACTCTGGGTATAAGCGGATCGTGTGCATGCACACTTCTTCAGGTACAGCGAAACAGAACGTCCTCAGCCGTTACATATCTGTGTAACCGGGAGGGGGAGAGGTTTAGTTGCCAGGAAGGGCTGGTTAGAGCCAAGATGGATCAGTGACTGGCAATGGGTATAGCTGAGACTGGACTGAAGCAGTTCGTAAGACCTGAGCAGTTAAAACTGACAATTTAAAACAACAGCGTTTTGTTCTGCTGTACCTAAAATTATAACTGCCCTCTCACCACAAAGGGTATCATAGAGCTGAATGGGATGGATTAGGAGAGCGACCGATAGAGCTGTTTTTAGTTCCATTTATTTTCCTTTTTTTTGCCGTCAAGTCTCAGCTGACTTAATGGTGACCCTGCAGGGTTCTCAAGGCACCAGACTCACAGAGGTGGTTTTCCATTGCCGGCCTTTGCACAATAACGACCCAGGACTTCCTCATCCAAATACTAATTTAGGGCGGACCCTGCTTAGTGTCCGACAGGGCCAGCCCTGGTCTGGGCCTTTCCTACCTGACAGAAATTTGCTTTGGGCCTTGTGGGTGGGCAGATGCAGCCTGGAAATGTTTTAGGAAACATGAAAACCACTGCGATATGCAAGTAGCAGTAACAATTACCAGAAGTTAATGGAAGGAGGCATCCAGTAACCCACCGGCAGCGTAGCGGAGTCCACTCGTGTGTGGGCCCCTGAGGGTGGCTTGAGCTCGCAGAATGCCAAAATGACCCTGCTTTGGAAAGAAGGTTCAGGGAGAAGAAAAATCACCTGAGTTTTCGCTGCTGTGTGCCACAGAGTGTTGGACTCGATGGGCCACTGGCCTGATCCAACATGGCTCCTCTTATGTTCTTACATAGCCGGCGCCTTCTGTTTCTCTATCTTCACCTTTCCTCCGGGACCCTCAGGGCGATGTTGAAAGAGTTCTGAAGGATAGCGATGGGATCCAGCGTGTCCGGTTTGTTTCATGGCAGACCTGGATTCCGGGGCCTGAGGAGGTGGGACCATCATTTTAAATGTCTCTGATTGGTGACAGTAGCCTCTGACATCAGAACTGGGTCTTTGAGTGGGACTGGCGAAATCAGATTGTCACTCTTAGAGAGGGGGCTGGCTTAGATCAGATTCCTTTGACCATCGATACCTGGACATTTGGGATTTTCCATTGCCGTCGGTGGAAATCTACAGTGGGATCCACAGGAGGCTGGGCTTTCATTAGGCATAAGGCCTCTTCCAACATCATGGTACAGCAAGGAACTCTGCACATGCTCTGAGGAACCTGACATAGCCTTGGTAACGTGTACTTCCCTGTGTTAGCCCAACTGTATTGCTTTTCATTTGAAAATCTGGGTGTTGTGCTGGGTGTTGTGTGCCTCTTCCCTGTATTTTGTTTTGCCCCTTTTCCAACACTTTTTGAATCCAACCACCCCACTTCTCTCCTCCCCGGTCCAGGTCCGACACTCTCGGCCACTGCAGCGCACCCTGGTTCAGTCCCGAATTAGGAGAGATGAGGGGTCATCACTGCTGTTTGGGGGGTGTTGCTGATGATGTCTTAATTTTGTTCAAGGATCTAACATCTGAGTGCTGGACTAGGAGGAGGATTGTTTGCAGAAGGGAGCAGAGCGAGTGGCCTTTGGTGATGAGCCGCTAGAAGGATCTTAACGGATTTGTTTTGGGGCCCCCCGAAATTCAGCTAGGGACACAAAGTCATTTGAATGATCTTGTGGAGGGAAAACCCTGAACTGTCCTTGGTTCAGGAGGCAAATGCTGGAAGTTGAGAGTCAGGTGAGAGATTCTTGAGGCGTAAAAGGACACGGAGGGACCAAGGACTGTGGAAACAACGTCTGTCAGGGCACTGACTTAAGTCAAGAACCTGCAAATGGAGGAAAAGACATACATTTGTTCTTATTGTGGGCAAACGTTTCAAGAGACTTCGGCCTTCCTGGCGCATGAGAGGACTCATATAGGAGAGCGAAGATATACGTGCTCGCAGTGTGGGAGAACGTATCCTTGTCATTCTGACCTCCTCATACACCGGAAGAGCCACGCAGGAGAGAAGCCCCATCGATGTGCTTCGGGTGGTGTCAAAGGCTCCAGTCGGAGTGCCCCCCTGCCCCCGCACCGAGGAGCCCGCCTGGCAGAGAAGGTAAGCCAGTGCCGTGAGAGTGGGGAAGAGGAGCCCTGCTGGGTCAGACCAGTGAGGGTCCGTTGAGTCCAGCCTCCGGTCTGACACAGTGGCCAACCAATTCCTCTGGAGGGCCAACAGCAGGACATAGATGTGTACAGGGCTTTTTTTGTAGAAAAAGCCCAGCAGGAACTCATTAGCATAATAGGCCACACCCAACCGCAGAAAATCATTAGCATATTAGGCCACACCCCTGACAGCACAACTCATTGGCATATTAGGCCACACCCCCATGTTACCAGAAGTGTGCTCATCCAGCCACACCCACCTTTTGCTTCTTATTCTGTTGACCTTGTTTGTTGTCCAAACCCAGGGCTTTTTGTAGCAGGAACTCCTTTGCATGTTAGGCCACACGCCCCTAATGTAGCCAATCCTAATGAGTTTCTGCTGTTGGGTGTGGCCTATTATGCTAATGAGTTCCTGCTGGGTGTGGCCAACTTGGAAGCCAGCCGGAACTCCGTTCCTGTGCGTTCCTGCCCCAAAATAGCCCTGGATGTGCACCCTGTTTCTCCCTGGATGTAAAGGAAGGGAGGGGAGAGGGACTTCGCCCTTGGCCCCTGCCCGGTGAACATTCTGGCCAACCCTCTGCAAAGTGGGAAGGTGGACCTGCGTCCACCCTCTCCATGTGGCCCCGATCCACACCAGGTCCACCACAGCCCTAAGTCGTCTTGGAAAGACTGACGCAGACCTGTGGGGAACCCCCCCCCCAACTCTTTTGCTAACCGGATCCTCTGTTCATTTGCCTAGTGAGCCCTGTATTTGGCTCTGGCCGTTTTGTGCCGTCTTGGGTGTCACTCATTCTCCCCCGCCCCCCAGCCAGCTGCACCCACGTGGCTCCCTCCTCTCCCCCCTCCCCACACCGTTCCATGCCAGAGGAAGGGGTCTGAGTTCAGGAGAGCTTTGGCCACGGTGGCTTCGTCAGTCTTCATAGGCTAGCCCGATCCCGTCAGATCTCAGAAGCTAAGCAGGGTCGGCCCTGGTCGGAGTTTGGGTGGGAGACCACCCAGATAGCCCGGAGTCGGCAACGGCCAACCACCCCTGAACGTCTTTTGCCTTGAAAGCCTCATGGGGGGGGGGTCACCATAAATTGGCTGTAACGTGACGCGCCCCCCTCCCCCAATGGGCACCACCACAGTCTTGGTTGTGATCAATGTTCCCTCTAAGCTGTAGAGTCTTGTGAGCAAAAATTCTATTTTGTGAGCTACTGGCATTAAATCTGTGAGTGAGTGATTTGGCTACTGCATAAGTTAGTTTGCTCTGGAGCCACCCTTCCTGAGCTAAGACAAAAATGTGTGAGCTGGAGGCTAAAAAACTGTGAGCTAGCTAACACTCAGCTTAGAGGGAACACTGGTTGTGATCTATTTTTTCTTAAAGAAATCAAGCTTTAGAACTTCTTAGCAGTCCACGCTGATAGGAATCACTCCAATGCTTTTTTGGAATTTGGTTGAGGACATTTCTATAGACAAATAATTCCGGCGTGTGGGGCAGATCGCACTTTGAAATAATAAAAGAAAAATGCTTTCAGGCAAAATGTTACAGAACGAAGCCAGTGAAAACAATCCAGGGCCTAAAAACAGCTTCATACGTGCACGGAGCAGCGCAAAGATGAAGATACGATAAAGTCCGGAGGCCAGAAAAAAACCCTTCAAAGCGCCAAGCCCCTTAGTTAAAGGCCTCTTGTTGGGTAGAGAGAAATACTTCAGAAAGGCCAGTGCTGGAAGGCAAGGAAGGTAGGGGGCCACGTGAGCCTCCTGGGGGAGGAGCCACCACGGAGGAGGCTATGTATGTCTCTGGTCCCTACCTACCTCACCTCCACAGGTGGGACACCGAGGCCAGGGCTTCCGAAGAGGATCTCAGCAGTTGCTTTTCAGCGTGACAGTCTCACCTAGCGGTGTCAGGAAGTTTTGCCTACAGGCTCAGCCCAATGCAGCAGCTCCAGTTAAAAGTCCCTGGAGGTGCCTCCCCAGTCAGAGGGGGCAGTCTTGAGGTACAGGAAGGGCCTGACTGAGGGGGGGAAGGCGGCTGCGGAGGGCGTCTCTTGAACGCCAGGAACTCCTCTCAGCATGGGGCACATCATGGCTCTGGATGTCTTCTGCCCGGAATCCCTGGAGACTCCTCTTCGCGGGTCTCTCTGGGGGCCCCTCTGCCTGTGTGGGCCTCACCGGGGTTGCATGCCAAGGGAATGGGGCGCTGGGGGGGGGCGTGGCCTGAAGGGGATCTTTCTCCAGAGGACCTGATGGCACCTTCTTCTTCTCTCTCTTGTCCCGCCCAGGAAGGGTCCGCCCAGCAAGCCCAAGCCCCCTTGCAGCAGGCCCCCCAGGTGAGTCTGGCAGGGGAGGGGAGGAGGGGAAGCTATGGGGGGGCAGAGTTTCCCCACCCATTCTGCCTCCCCCACCCAGTCAGGGGCTTTGACTCCCTGCACAGAGGTTCACCACTGAGAGTCCGCCCTGGGCTCTTTACTGCTGGAGCTCCACTCCTGTGCGCTCCTGCAGGAAACGACCCCTGCCTGCCACCCTCCTTAGAGGCGACCCCTGTGAAGGTCGGTCGGCCTTCTCATCTCCAGGTGGTTGAGAGAGGGCAGCTGGCCTGAGGACCAGGGTTGCCAGCTCCGGGGCTGGGGGAGTCCTGGAGACGCAGGGAGGGAGGAGCCTGGGGAGGGGAGGGGCCTCGGCAGGGCAGACGAGGCCACCCGGCCCACTCTCTCTGGAGGGGGCGTTTTCTCCAGGGGAACCGACCTCTCCAGTCTGGGGACCCAGGGCCTTGAAAAGCCTGGCGGGACATGAGTGGGGGGGGGATGGCTCAGAGTTAAGGCCTTGCAAGCCGGACTCTCTGCCTTCCTGGGAAAGAGCAAGGGTGGGAGAATTAATCCTACCCCTTCGTTCACCTTGAAAGCATTGTGGGGCGGGGGACACATTTCATTTCCTCCACATCTGTACAAAGTGGTGCACTCGGGGTCCATGTAGGGAGGGAGGAGGAGAACCCTTCCTCCTCTCCGCCTCTCCAGGTGGGGCACCCACAGCCCGCTTTTCCTTGCCCTGCCTGCTTTACAGGGACCCCCCGTGGTTTGCTTGGCCCCAAAGGGCCCTCAGGAGTTGCAGGCGGACCAGTAAGTCCTGGGGAGGGGGTAGGAAGGGGAAAGGTTTGGTTGCCAGACTTGGGATTTTTCATTATCTTTGTCAAAGAGATTTCTGCATTGTAGAAACAAAGCCATCGTTGAAGGACCCCTAGAGCTCATCTCTGTTTGTATCTTCTTCTTTTGTGAAGAAGAGGAGTGTTGAGAGTCCTGCCCTCTGCTTGCTCTGAGACCCAAATCCTGGAACTGATCCGACACCCAGATCGGCTTCAGAACCTCTGGAGCTTCGTTATCAGCTGCAATTCAGCCATCTCCCTTTCTAATGTCCTTTTGGAATTCCTTTGTAAGAGAACCGCTACTCCTAAATCAGCAGCGACTGAATGTCCTGGAAGGTGAAAATGTCCGGTTCCCCCCCCCCCGGTCTTTGCATGTTGTGGTTTCAGATGTCCAGACTTCTGTCCATTTATTCTTTATCGAAGGGACTAGCCTGTTTTGGGTGTGTCGGTTTCTGAGAGTCCAGATCTCTGTGTCCTGATCTCATCTAGCCAGAAGGTGGTGGTGGGAGCACAGTGGCTTCTGGCCTGACCCAGTGTGGGGACAGAGGATGTGGACCGGAGACCAGTTCCCAGGCGGTGGCCCTGGCCAAAGGTCTCCTCCTGAGTCAGGCAGAGGAGAAGAGGCAGGCAGAGCAGGTGAGGGGGTTTCCTCCAGGAGTGTCCAATTCAAGCCACAATATTGGGCCTTATTCTAAAGTTTCCCTGCCAGATAATTGCTCAAGGTTTGATCATCCATGTGAGAGATTTCATGGCCTCCTTCTGCAGCCTCTTCTACTGGAGAATTTTTGATCCATCCAGATAACTCAGCAGGTCTGCTGATGGAAGGATGCAGAGTCTGGGAGTGGGGCCGGATCCATTCCTTGGTCTCTTTTCCATCCCATCTCTCACCTCTCTCCCTCACTGCTTTTTTCAGGTGCGGGGACCATCCCTGAAGACGGAAGCTACAATCCCTGAGGCGGAAGGAGCTACCTTGGAGCAAGGGCAGAGGGCGCAGTCCATGGAGCGTGCCCAAGATCCCCTCTCCTTGGGTAAGGACCCAGTGTGCCTGGATGCAGTTGGGGCACCCCATGAATGTAACAGGTAGAAAGTTCACGTCAGGAGCAGTGTTCCCTCTAAGCTGAGTTAGTGTGAGCTAGCTCACAGTATTTTAGCCTCTGGCTCACACATTTTTGTCTGAGCTCAGGAAGGAGGGCTCCAAAGCAAACTACTTTATGCAGCAGCCAAATGGCTCACTCGCAACTTTTAATACCAGTCGCTCACAAAGTAGAATTTTGGCTCAGAAGACTCCACGGCTTAGAGGGAACATTGGTCAGGAGGAAAATAAATAGTTCTACACAGAACAAAGAGTTAATTTGCGGCACTCAATGTCCACTTAACTCTGATGCCTCCAAAAGGAGAATAGACACACTCCTGGAGGGCAGTTTCCCCCATGAATTAAAAAAATCCATGCCACACCTTCCTTCCATAAAGAGTAATCAAGTTGCCCGGGGTGGGGGGAGGGAAGGTGGACCAACCTCAGCAGAACTATTCAGACTGGTGGATGTCCACCTTCTGGGGCAGCGGAGCTCTGGAAACCAGTTCCTCGGGGCCAATAATATTGGGGAAAATTGGCTTCTGTGCCTGTGCTTCAAGGGGCCTCTGGCAGGCCGCCGTGGGAAACAGTGTGCTCTGGGGAAGGGGTGGCAGGCTGTGGCCGGGCACCCCTGGGAACATTGGGGAGGGGCTTAGGACAGATGTGATGTTGATGTTACATCTGGCTGGAAACTTGCCAAGAGACACTCTGAAAACTCACTCATATTAATCACTCCTATTACCTTCGAGCCTCCAGATGCACTCAAGTCACGTCTGGTCCGAATGTGATGTTGACGTGTCATGCGACGTCTCTCCCTCCCCACCAAGCAAGCACAGGTCTCGCAGAAGTCTGAAATGTGTGTTGGCTGCATTTATAATCCCTGAGGCTCATGGGTACCATATGCTTCTCTTCTGCCTTTCCCGGAATTTAGTAAAAAGTATTTAAAAATGTGTTGGGTGTACACAGGGCGAGGTTTCACAACCCTGAAGCAGGGGAAAAAATGATAAAAAAAAAAAAAAAACAATCTGGACACACACGACCCAATCAGTTGAACAAGTATAAAGCCAACAGTCGTGATAGTCTGACCCACAATCAAACAGTCATAAGACGTATAAAGAATGCTGTTTATGTATTGCAGTCTAAAGCACTATAACACTCTGACGCCAGTGATCCAGTAGAAACGTAGCAGCATATTTTGAGCCTGTATGTTAATTGAGATCAGCATCCAATCTGAATTTAATATTCTTAAGACTTGTTGTCTAACATTTATGAAACAGAGAGCTTTGGCACCACTATAATATCTCCTGAAGAAGATTCATTTTTTGAAACGTTGTTATGTAATCCGGAGACGATGTTGTGTATCATGTTATAGTGCTTTAGACTGCAATACATAAACAGCATTCTTTATACGTCTTATGACTGTTTGATTGTGGGTCAGACTATCACGACTGTTGGCTTTATACTTGTTCAACTGAAGCAGGGGAAAAACACGTAAAAACCCTTCCTCCTTTGTCTCAGGAACAGGCAGGGAAGAGCTGCTATTGAGCCATCATCTTTTCAGAGGTGTGGAAACGGCTGCCGTACCTCCAGTCCAGGTAGGAGAGGTGAGTGTTACGGGATTCTGGGACCCCCGGACTGTTTCCCTGGGACCCTCCCATTCCCCTTTAGTTCTTTTCTTGGTTGGGTGGAGACTGGGAAGGGAGTGACGGAATCCATAGAGAGAGACCTCATTTCTCAAAAAACACCCAGTTTATTTACAATATAAGTTTCTTAAGGACAGAAAGCACTTTAGTATGTAGAAATCTTTTAGGATAAAAATATAACATTTCCATGTTCAGCATAGAATACTTCACCTTTTACAAACGTGGTACACTAGTGTGAAATACAGAGCGCCCTGGTCTAGTCAACAACAGCTCAAAAAGAGCTGATTGACGACCTGCCCATAGGAAAGAAGTCTTCACGGATCTATACCCTCAGTAACCATAGGTTCAGCCCACATGGAGAAACACATATTTAGCAGAAGAATATCAAAATCAAAGGAACAATATGAACCTTGAACACATACCCTTGTTACCCTAGAGAGTGAAGGATAAAACTTTATTGTGACCTTATTGGAAGCACAGACACCTCCTTCAACAAGTATGTTGCAGATCAGAAGCTACAAACCTTCTCACTTGGAGTCTTTGACACAGTATGAGGGAGACATGGTAGACCTAGAGAAATGACAGCTATTCTTTTGGGAGCAGGGTGCCTTGTCAGGCTAGAGAGAGAGGCTTGAGAGATGACAGTAGCTAAGCCTGAGAAGCCTTATGGGAGAGGAACCAAACAGAGAGGCCTCAGCTAATCCAGGCTGTTCTCCAGAAATGCCTCAGGCTCGCTGATTTTTCTGCCACAATGAGATGAGCAGGCAGGACAGCCCAGGTCCCTATTCCTTTGTTTTTTTGCTCCTGCAGTTTCTATAGGGTGTCTGGGCGAGAGATCCTCTGAACACCGTTCCCTTTACCCATCCCAAACCTGACATCCTGTACCTTCCCAGTCTACTCCTCTCCAGGGGGCCTTCTCTGCCTGACGTGATCTCTGACGAGGGAATCTGCTTTTCCTTTCAGGGTCCCTTTTCCTTTGAGGAGGTGTCCATCGATTTCACGGAGGCGGAATGGGCCCTGCTGGATCCGGGACAAAGAGCTCTGTACAGGGAAGTCATGCTGGAGAACTACGAGAATGTGGCCTTCCTGGGTAAGGATCTTTCCTTGGTGCCAAAGGTGCAAATTGTGGCCATTGTGAGGAGGCATGAATCAGTTTGGAGGCCTGTGCTGCTACTTGGGGAGGGGCTGTGGCTTCCCGAAAGTCCCAAGTTCAATCCTTACTATTTCCAGTAAAAAAAGGATCAGGTAGGAGGTGATGTGAAAGACTTCCGCCCGAAATCCTGGAGAGCCCCTGCTAGACTGAGTAGGCAACACTGACTTCAATGGACCAAGGGTCTGATTCAGTTATGAGGCAAGTTCATGTGTTCCTGGGTGTGTTCTTGCCCAGGGGCAACAGAGGCCAGTGTTGTGGCCATCACCCGAGCCAGATAAGGTGTCCTGGTCTGAGGCAAAGTAGGGTTGAGAGGCCCTTTCTCTACCTGCTCTGTCCCATGCATAATCTTATAAACCTCGATCATGTCACCCCTCAGCCATCATTTCTCCAAGCTAAAGAGCTCCAAGCACCTTAACCTTTCTCTAGAGGGGAAGTGTTCCAACCCTTTTATCACTCTAGTTGCCCTTTTCTGCATTTTTTACAATGCTATAATATCCTTTTTGTGGTGTGGTGACCATAATTGCACACAGTATTCCAAATGAGGTTGCATCATTGATTTATATAGGGGCACTTCGATAATGGCTGATTTGTTCTAAATTCCCGTCCTAATAATCCCCAACAGAGAGTTGGCCTTTTTTATTGCAGTCGCACACCGATATTTTCAGTGAGTTATCTGGTCCGACTCCAAGATCTTTCTCTTGGTCAGTCTCCGCAAGTTCAGACCCCATCAACGTGTACTTAGAGTTAGGATTTTTGTCATCCGCAACTTTAGCCACTTCCCTGCTTACTCCCAACTCCAAATCATTAATAAACAAGTTGAAAAGCATCGGACCCAGTACTGAGCCCTGTGGTACCCCACTGCTTACCACCCTCCATTGTGAAAATTGCCCATTCTCCTTCAGTGGGGGGAAGTCATCCAGAAACTGGTTAGGTCACGCCTCTGCTCGCTCGATAGGCTATGCAAATTCTTTTGTTGCGTGGCTCCTATTGGAGTGGCCTAGGCTGACCTCTCCAGTTCCTGCATAGCCCTGCGCTCGGTAGGACGTCTGGAGCTCCACTCCAAGCCGACCGCAGTTCTTTCTCAGGGAATAGGAAGAAGAAAAAAAAAAAGTTAGAGAGCAACATACAACTTCCCTTCCACTTCTAGGGAGAAGAGGAATTTTCAGAGGATCCCTGGAAGAGATGACCCAGGACGGAGACAAGATGCGGAGGCCCCCACAACCTTCCGAGGTTCCGGGAGGGGGGGCAAGGGCCGAGACGGAGCGCCCGAGGCCGCAACAGTCCAACTCCTCCGAGGCACCGGGGGATGGGCTGCTGGGGGACCAGCGGCTGGGAATCGCGCCGCTGCAACTGACGAAGAAGGGGCATTCCAGCAGCGGGGAGCCGGCTGCGCGCCTGCAGGCAGCCGGTCCCAGCCTCACTCCCCCACACGTGGCGCAAGATGGCGCCGGCGGCAGCGCGGAGGCAGCTGGCACCGGCGGAGGATTCGAGCGGTCTGAGCTTGCCTCCCACTCTCCTCCGCCCGCCAAGAAGAGGAAGCGGGCCGGAAAAGCGGCTGGCAAGGCAGCCAGCGGAGCAGGGAAGAAGAAGAACCGTCCGAGGAAGGCAGAGGGGCCGGCGAGCCCTCGCGGTGAGTCCGTTCCAAGGGGAGGGGCCCCGGTGGGGAAAGGCCCAGGCGAAGAGGGTTTTAAAGCTGGCCTGCCGCGAGCTCCGCAAACTCCGGACCCAACGCAAAACCCTAGCCCAGCCCCAAGACCGCCGACGGACGTACCGGCCCCCAGCCCCACGCCAGCCCCGCAACCAACCCCAAGTCCGGCGCCTGCCCCAGCTCCGCCTCCATACCCGACGGCTCCTGCTCCTGCAGGCTTCGTGAATTGGGGACCCCTGCCGGCGCTGTGGCCAGTGGCAGCCTTTGGGCACCCGGCCCCACCACAGCTGCTACAAACTCACTATGGGCCTCAAAGTTTTCAGCAGCCCGGCCAGCTACCCGGCCCCATACAATCGCAAGGGGCGGGGGGAGCGGGACAGACTTCCTTCCTTCCCCAGGCCTTTCAGGCTGGACCATTATGGATGTGGCCACCACAAGGGGGTCCATGGCCTGCTCCAGGCTGGCCACCCACCCAGGAAGGCCACAGGGGGGGGCCCTCGGCCCAGGCCACAACCCGCCACCGGAGACAGGAAGACAAGGGGGGGGAGTCCCCCAGGGGGAGGAGGCGCCTCCGGTCTAAAGGCTCCCGCTCTCCTTCGCACTCCAGATCCCCAGTGCCGCATAAGAGGTCAAGGGACCACGCGGCTCCCACTCACCCTGAGGTCCCAGGGGTCTCGGGAGCGGAAGACGAGTTGGATCTGAGGCCACAGCCCAGGGCCTCTCTCCAAACTGGCCATATCCCAGGCAGGGAGCGCAGGGATAGCATCTGTTCAGAACAGGCGTCTACCATCACGTCCCTGGGCGCAAACGGCAAGGAGGAAGGGGAATGGTCAGGGGACGAGACGGAGGTCAAGCCCGCCTCATCGCGTCTTTTCCAAGGTGAACACTTCCAACGACTTCTGACTAAAGTCATCTCCACGCTGAACTACCGGATGGAAGTGACGGAGAAGCCAAGGTCCTCGTCCTCAGCTGAGCTGGACCCCAGGGGCTTCAAAAGGCCTGTCAAGGTTCAAACATTCTCGCCATTCCCAGACTACTTTGACGACGTCATACGGGAAGAGTGGGCAAACCCTGGTGGGGGGAACTCGCTTCTGTCCGTAGCAAGACGATTCTACACGCTGCCCGAGGACACTATGGAAGACCTGAAGGTCCCATTGGCGGACGCCCCAGTGGTGGCGTTACATTCGGGTGCGGTGAACCCCAAGGACGGGGAGAATGCACTGAAGGACGCCATGGATAGGAAAAATGAGACAGCCCTGAAGAAGGCGCACGAAGCCATGTCACTAACAATACGATCAGCGGCAGCACTGTCCAACTTCACCAGGGCCACCGCTATTTGGGCTGACAACCTTCTCCAGAACCCGGACGCAGACCCGCTGACCTTACGGAGGACATTACTAAAGATTAAGCGGGCAGCGGAATTTGCGGCTGATGCCTCCCAGGACAGCATCCAATTCTGCGCCAGGGCCCAGGCGGCAAACATCACCATACGCCGCAATATTTGGCTCAAACACTGGAAAGTGGACACACTTTCCAAAAGCAACCTGGCTACTGATCCATTCTACGGCAGACTTCTCTTTGGCGAATCGAATCTGGACAAGTTACTAGTAGAGACCAGGGAGAAGAAGAAGGCCATGCCGTCGTCATCCCATAGACGCGAGCAAGACCACAGAGGCAGGACATCCCACTCCTTTCGCGGCTCCTACAACCAGGGCCGGGGACGCGATGGAAGAGGCCATAGGCCCTTTAAGTCCTTCAAGTACGGCGCGAGAACAACCACGAAACCCGCAGCCGCATACAGAACTGACAAGCCAGCCTTCCCAAAAAAACAATCAGCATGACTGCCTGATCGGGGGTCGGCTCCAAGCCTTCGCACATATCTGGAGCCAGACCACCACAGACCACTGGGTGCGAGAGATCATCGCCCGGGGATACAAGATAGAATTCACGGGCGTCCCGCCCAACAGCTTCCGTCCATCACCGGCCCCGAGGAACAAAGCACGCAGGCAACAGCTGCATTCTGCGATCCTACACCTACAAGAGATAGGGGCCATAGAGGAGGTTCCCTTACAGGAACGCTTCCAAGGGGTGTACTCGGTCCTGTTCATAGTACCAAAGAAGTCGGGGGACTGGAGAGCGATACTGAACCTGAGAAGCCTAAACAGATGGGTGGCACACAGGAAATTCAGAATGGAGTCTCTTCGTCACATCCTCCAAGTATTACAACAGGGCGACTTTTTGACATCCCTGGACCTCAAGGAGGCGTACTTGCATGTGCCTATACACCCATCTTCCAGACGCTTCCTCCGCTTCTGTTTTCAGGACCAGCATTTCCAATACAAAGCCCTGCCATTTGGTCTCTCCTCCGCCCCCCGAGTGTTCACCAAGGTCATGGTGACTCTGATAGCCGCCTTACGCTTGGAAGGGATACACATTCACCCGTATCTGGACGACGCCCTTATTCGAGCGAAGGACTACGAGTCGGCGGTACGCAGCACAAGGAGGACAAGGGAGCTCCTGTGTGCCCACGGGTTCCTCATCAACGAGGAAAAGAGCCACTTCAACCCAACACAAGACCTTGTGCACCTGGGTGCCAGGCTGGACACGAGGGAAGCAACGGTGTCCCTGCCAGAGGACAAGCAACTCAGGATTCGGGCACTAGCGACAGCCGTCATGACAGAGGAACAGGTGGACCTGATGCAACTGGCACAGTTACAGGGTCTAATGATCTCTACAATCGACTTGATTCCATGGGCGAGGCTACACGCCAGACCTCTCCAATGGACCCTTCTTCCATTTCAGTCGGATATCGCCAAAAAGCGGCAATTCCAGATACGGATAACAGAAGAATTACGGAAGGACTTACGATGGTGGACTCTGCCATCAGCTCTGAACAAGTCCATCAGTTTTCTCCGGCCTCGGCAAATCGTGGTCACCACGGATGCGAGCAAACGGGGCTGGGGAGCGCACTGCGACCATCTGGTAGCTCAGGGAAGATGGTCTCCAGATCAGGCGGCCCGCAGCATCAATTGGCTGGAACTACGGGCTGTCACTCTGGCGCTGAAGACCTTTCAGCATCATATACTGAACCAACACGTGTTGGTGCGCACCGACAACATGTCGACAAAGGCGCACATAAACAGACAGGGCGGGACCAGATCGAAGTCTCTTTTCCGCGAAGCCAAAATACTCCTGCAATGGGCAGAAAGACACACGGCAAGCCTCAAGGCGGAACACCTGAGGGGCATCTCCAACTTGCAGGCCGACTGGCTCAGCAGGGAGGACCTGGATCCGGGAGAGTGGGCATTGAACAAGGAGGTGTTCGCTCAACTCTCAAGGCGTTTCGGCAATCCGAAGATAGACCTACTGGCGACGTCCCAAAACCGCCAGGTAGAGCGGTTCATATCCAGATACCAGGACCCCGCGGCAGAGGGAGTCGACGCGCTGACACACCCCTGGCCAAAGGGCCTCCTGTACGCCTTTCCGCCCACAGCCCTCATAGGGGCGATCCTCAACAAAATCAGGCGGGAGGAAGCAGTAGTGGTGCTTGTGGCCCCGCACTGGCCGAGGAGACCGTGGTTCTCGGACCTGATTCAACTATCGTCCGAAGAACCGTGGAGACTACCACAGAGGCACGACCTGCTCCAGCAGGGGCCCATACTCCACCCAGACCCCGGGTGGCTGCAATTGACAGCGTGGAAATTGAACGCGCATGTTTGACTTCACAAGGATTCCCTCAGGAGGTGGTCGAGGTCATGCTTCAGGCCAGGAGACCCTCCACCCACCGCATATACAGCCACACTTGGAGAACGTTTGCAAACTGGGCGGCGACGAGGGACATACGCCCCTTCCGGGCCACAGACAAGGAAATTATACTTTTTCTTTCAGAAGGGTGGAAGCAAGGCCTCAGGCCAAACACATTGAAACGGCAAGTGGCGGCCATACAAGCATGTCTAGGCTGGGAAACAATTGACGCGACCCCCGTTCGAACCTCTAAAGACGGCTGAACTACGTTTCCTGTCCTGGAAAGTCGCATTCCTGGTGGCGGTCACCACAGCAAGGCGCGTATCGGAGCTCGCCGCTCTATCGACAAGGAAGGAGCTGTGCATTTTTCAGAAGGACTCCGTATCCTTGCATCTGGATCCATCCTTCATTCCGAAGGTGAATTCTAACTTCCACATCAACCAGCCAATTACGTTACCATCGTTCTGCCCTAATCCAAAGCATCCTAAGGAAAAGATCTGGCACAAACTGGACGTGCGTAGGGCTCTACGTACGTACATCGACAGAACGTCTGCCTTTCGCCAGTCGGATGCGCTATTCATCGCCTATTGCGCCCCAAATCAAGGGAGGAAGGCGTCTAAGGCAACCGTGGCCTACTGGATCAGGCAATGCATCACTAAGGCCTACGAGATACAGGGGCTATCGCCCCCCGCCCAGCTCACTGCACATTCTACAACGGCGGCAGCAGCGACAGCCGCCTTTTCTACACGAGCCACGGTCGAGGAAATTTGCAGAGCGGCCACCTGGAAATCCTTTTCCACGTTCGTAAGACATTATAGAATGGACCAAGCTGCCTCGGCGGAGGCGGCTTTCGGCCGAAGAGTACTACAGCAGGTGGTGCAGCAATTAAAAAAAAAAAAAATTAGACTTCATCAGTCTCCCACCCTAGAACAAAAGCTTGGGTACAGCTAACCAGTTTCTGGATGACTTCCCCTCACTGAAGGAGAACGGTACATTGGACCTACCTGAAGGTTCTTTCTCTTCAGTGGGGGAGAAGTCATCCACATCCCACCCGAAAATGGATAATGCCAGCAACACACCAAGGTGGACAAAATCATGGGCGGCAGCAACGCAACAACGAAGGCCGTGGAATAACACAAGGACATAAGAATACAAGCTGGAAGTTACCCACGGCCAGGGCTTGGACATGACTGGAGAGGTCAGCCTAGGCCACTCCAATAGGAGCCACGCAACAAAAGAATTTGCATAGCCTATCGAGCGAGCAGAGGCGTGACCTAACCAGTTTCTGGATGACTTCTCCCCCACTGAAGAGAAAGAACCTTCAGGTAGGTCCAATGTAGCGTTTATACTTACTCTCTGTTTCCTTTTAATCAGCCAGTTTTTGATCCTCAAGAGGACTTGTCCTTTTATCCCATGACTATTCAGGTTACTTAGGAGCCTTTGATGAACATCTATTGGGTCCCCCTTGTCCACATGTTTGTTCACCCCCTCAGAGAACACTAACAAGTTAGTGAGACAAGATCTTCCCTTACGGGACCCAAGCTGAGTCTGCCTCAATAGTTTTTGTTCATCAATGTGCCTACTAATTCTCTTCCACCAACTTACCCGGTGTTGATGTCAGACTGACTGACCTATAATTTCCTGGATCTTCTCTGGAACCCCTTCAGGTATATCTTATTAGGTGATAAGAACATAAGAGACGCCAATGTTGGATCAGGCCAAAGGCCCATCCAGGCCAACCCTCTGTATCACACAGTGGCCAGAAATACCAGTGCCATCAGGAGGTCCACCAGTGGGGCCAGGACATTAGAAGCCCTCCCACTGTTGCCCCCTCCCCAAGCACCAAGAAGACAGAGCATCACTTGCCCCAGAGCCCCTATCTATACCTTGTGGCTAATAGCCACTGATGGTCAGAGAACTATATCATCTGCAGCAGCAAAATAATTCTGTGTGATAGCACTCAAAAAGCTGTATCACTTGACGAAGGAAACGTCAGTTGCTGGGAAATAAATTAATGAAATAAGTGTGTTTTTAACACATATGTGAGTGTGTCTTCTGCAGATATATCCCATATCTTTTATGTATTCATTCATTTTAACTTGTGACTGGTCTTATGACAGTAATAAACTTTTGAAACTTTGAAGCGCAGTGTGCTCCCCACTTCTGATGGTCATCAGCTGACCCTTGGTGACTCAGTTAAGAGATTTAGGGTTATATACGAGATTCAACATTATTGCTGCAAGAAGCAAGTTCACGCAGCTGCCAATGATGCTTCCTCCCAACTCTGCCCTGCCCAGAAGATGGCCCCTTACCTTGATCCGGCTGATCTGTGGCCACCTGGATTGACGCCCCGGTGACGTCCAGAATTTTTGTTGTTCAGTTGCACAGTCGAGTCCGACTCTTCACGACCCCATGGACCAGCTCCCGCCAGGCCCTCCTGTCGTCCGCCGTCCTCTGAAGTTGGCTCAATTTCATGTTCGTTTCGGCGCTCGTCCAGAATAGACTATTGTAATGCACTGCCCGTAGATTCTGGTGGGTTGCCGTTTTGGTCTGAAGGAGCAGAGCAAAGTTTGCGTCCAGCGGCACCCTTAAGACCGACAAAGTTTTATTCTGGGTATAAGCTCTTGTTCGGATGCAAGAAGTGTGTGTACACACGAAAGCGGATACCCAGAATAAAACGTCTTAAAGGCAGCACTGGCAGAGACTGACCAAGAGAGAGATCTTGGAGTCATAGCAGATAACGCACTGAAAATGTCGAGACAGTTTGCGACTGCAATAAAAAAGGACAGCGCTATGCTGGGGATTAATTAGGAAGGAAACTAAGAACAAGTCAGCCAGTGTCATAAATCAGCCCCTGTATAAATCGATGATGCAACCTCATTTGGAATACTGTGTGCAGTTCTGGTCACCACACCTTAAAATGGATATTATAGCATTGTAAAAAATGCAGAAAAGAGCAACTAGAAGATAAAAGGGTAGGAACACTTCCCCTATGAAGAAAGGTTAAGGCGCTTGGGGCTCTTTAGCTTGGAGAAATGATGACTCTGGGGTGACTGGATCGAGGTTTATAAGATTATGCATGGGATAGAGCAGGTTGAGAAAGAAGTACTTTTCTCCCTTTCTCACAATACAAGAACTCCTGGGCACTCCATGAAATTGCTGAGCAGTCGGGTTAGAATGGATAAAAGGAAGTATTTCTTCACCCAAAGAGTGATTAACACCTGGAATTCACTGCCACAGGAGGTAGTGGCAGGTACAAGCATGGATGGCTAATTACAATTAAGTATTGGCTTCGCCTTCTTTTCAATTCAGACCCTTCTAGTTACACCTATCAGCTTCTACTGGAATCTAATGACTCTAACTGGATTACCTATATAGAATCCAAAAATGTTTTAAATTATGATTATTTTTATTTTGGAAACAGAACTGATAAACAGAAACTGAAAAACATATAACATAAGCCTTAAAACCGATCCTACATCTTACATCATAATTTCTTATAGAGAAGAAACTGAAAAATAGTTATATACATCTTCTATGAATTAATGTTCGTTTCTAACCATTTATACAGATTTGACCACACTTTTTGAAAAATTGAATTCATATTTCTGCTAAGTTTTTGGGTTAAATTATCTATTTCAGCCACTTCAATAGCTTTATAAATAAAATCCCATCTATAAGGCATGTCCTCATTCTTCCAAAACATTGCCAATACTATTCTGGCCGCCATAAGAAAATGAATTATCATATACTTTTCATCCTTTTGCCAATTTTCGGGTAATATATTTAACAGAAATATTTCCGGGTCTAGCGGAATTTGTAAGTTAGTTACTTGTATTAATACCAAATGAATCTCCTTCCAATATTTTTTAACTGCAGTGCAGGTCCACCAGGCATGATAGAAAGAGCCCACCTGAGATTTACATTTCCAGCATTTATTATTAACGCCAGAATAAAAACAGGCCAATCTATCAGGCGTTAGATGCCAGCGGTGAAACATCTTAAACACATTTTCTATTAGAGGAACAGCCTTCAACCACTTCTTTACCCAATCTGATGACTGATACCCACGTTTTGAATTATGAAGTATTTCTACATTAAAATAATGCGCTTAAATCGCAGGAAACTTTACAATCACAAGAGATCTACTTATCCTGGTGGGAAAGAAATCAGTTAGTATCCAGGTACACGAAAGATAAACAAACAGGCTTTTGCTCAGGGATGTCTGAACTTGATAAAATATTTTTAGGCCCAGACAATAAGCTAATTCGTAAATTTTATTCTCTTTTGCTAGATTACAAGATGCAGGATGAGACTGTAAAGGTTTCAATGATTGCATGGGCCAGAAATATAGGGCATGCTATTGAACTGAATAAATGGGAGATGTGGCAGAATGTGATGTGATAGAATCCAAAATTAAATCACTAGATATCACCTTAGATTCCTTACTCCTTATTCCGAATCTGAGGCTTTTTCAATTATAAGTGCCAATCTACTTTGTTCTGAGCTACATTCACTGTATAATGCCGCAAATAAAACCTGTTCACCACTGTATTTTGGAATATCTCCTAAAGTCGGCCGAGCTGCCTCTTACCTGTACCAACTTCACACCCCCAAACTCCGTAGAGCCCTCTCTTTGGCGAGATTCAATGTATTACCTTTGGCCTTATTATCTGGCCGCTTTCAGGGTGTGCCCTTTTCTGACAGATGTTCTACATGCACAAATGATAATATCGAAACAATTTCCCATGTCTTGTTGCAGTGTCCCTTCTACCATGCCCTACGACTGAAATTTCTAAATTTTATTTTGGCTCAATTAGAAGAATATCGTGATTGCCTAAAGATCCTTATTCTTCTTGATAATCCAAACCTTGAGATAATGGAAACTGTTACTAAATTTCTTTTTGGTGCCATTTCTATTTGCCCTTTATTTAATTGATGGGTATACTTACTTGGTAATTCCTTGTTTCTGTATTTTGCAAGTATTATTCTATGCTGTTGTCAATGTTCCCTCTAAGCTGTGGAGTCTCATGAGCAAAAATTCTACTTTGTGAGCTACTGGCATGAAAGTTGTGAGTGAGCCGCTTGGCTACTGCATAAATTAGTTTGCTCTGGAGCCATCCTTCCTGAGCTAAGACAAAAATGTTTGAGCTGGAGGCTAAAAACCTGTGAGCTAGCTCACACTAACTCAGCTTAGAGGGAACACTGGCTGTGGTTGTTGTTGTTTTTTGCTTTGTTTTTTCATATGGGTTTGCAAGGGTTACATGCCAATAAAGGTAACTGGACTGGAATTTAGCATGGATGGCTTCAAGAGGAAACTGGATGACCATATGGAGCAGAGGTCCATCAGTGGCTATTATCCACAAGGTAGAGATATGAACTCTTAGTCAAGGGCAAGAGATGCTCTGTATTCTTGGTGCTTGCGGGGGGTGGTGGTTAACAGTGGGAGGGCTTCTAATGTCCTGGCCCCACTGGTGGACCTCCTGATCGCACCTGGTATTTTTGGCCACTGTGTGACAGAGTGTTGGACTGGATGGGCCTTTGGCCTGATCCAACATTGACGTCTCTAATGTTCTTATGCTTGTAGCTGCCACCACCCCGTGGCAATGAATTCCATGTGTTAATCACTCTTTGGGTGAAGAAGTACTTCCTTTTATCCATTCTAACCCGACCGCTCAGCAATTTCATTGAGTGCCCACGAGTTCTTGTATTCTGAGAAAGGGAGAAAAGTACTTCTTTCTCTATCTCCTCTATCCCATGCATAATCTTGTAAACCTCGGTTATGTCATCCTTTTTGAGGTGTAGTGACCAGAATTGCACGCAGTATTCCAAATGAGGTTGCACTATCGATTTATACACGGGCATAATGAGACTGGCCGGTTTGTTTTCAGTTCCCTTCCTAATTAATGCCCAGCATAGCATTGGCCTTTTTTATTGCAGTCACACACTGTTTCTACATTTTCAGTGAGTTATCTGCTACAACTCCCAAGATCTCTCTCTTGGTCAGTCTCTACCAGTTCAGGCCCCATTAACATATATTTGTAGTTAGGATTTTTGGCTCCAGTGTGCATCACTTTGCACTTTGCCACGTTGCCAGCCACTCGCCCATCCCCGACAGATCTCTTTGGAGTGCCTCACAATCCTCCGTGATTCTCAGCACCCTGAACAATTGAGTGGCATCCACAGATTTAACCACTTCACTGCTTACTCCCTACTCCAAATCACTAACGAACAACTTAAAAAACATCACACCCAGTACTGATCCCTGCAGTACCCCACTGCTTACCACCCTACACTGAGAAAATCACCCATTTATACTCACTCTCTGTTTCCTATTAATTAGCCAGTTTTTGATCCACACGAGGACTTGTCCTTTTATCCCATGAGTGTTGAACTTACTTAGCACCCTTTGATGAGGAACTTCATCAAAAGCTTTCTGGAAGTCAAGATAAACAACATCTATTGGGTCCCCCTTGTCCACATGTTTGTTCACCCCCTCAAAGAACACTAACAGGTTAGTGAAACAAGATCTTCCCTTACGGAACCCATGCTGAGCTTCAACAGTTTTTGTTCATCAATGTGCCTACTAATTCTCTCCTTACTAACGGTTTCCACCAACTTACCGGTTATTGATGTCAGACTGACTGGCCTGTAATTAACGTGATCTCTTTTGAAACCCTTTTTAAAGATGGGAGTGATATTAGCTACCTTCTAGTCCTGAGGAATGGAGGCAGATTTTAAAGAAAAAGTTTTGTCAGGAGATCCACAAGTTCACATTTGAGTTCTTTCAGAACTCTTGGATCTATGCCATCCAGGCCTGGTGATACATCAGTTTTTAAGTTGTCAATCAATCGTAGGACCTCCTCTCTCGTCACTTCAGTCTGACTCGGGTCTTTCAACACCCCTCCCGAAATCAGCGGTTCTGGAGTGGGCAAGCACTTCTCATCTTCCACAGTGAAGACAGAGGCAAAAAATGCATTCAGGTTCTCAGACGTTTCCCTATCGTTCTCCAGTAATCCTTTTACCCGGTGGTCATCCAAGGGCCCCCCTGCCTCCGTGGCTGGTTTCCTGCTTCTAATGTATTTGAAGAAAGTTTTATTCTTTGTCTTTTTGCTTTTTGTCATATGCTCCTCATATTCCCTTTTAGCCTGCCTGATCACAGAGTTGCATTTTATTTGCCACAGCCTGTGTTCCCGTTTTATCAGCCTCAGTGAGATTAGCTTTCAAAAGCCTAAAAGTCAGAACAGGCCACTTAATGATCATGTAATCCATTAGGGGAACTAGAGTGTTTTGCAGCGCAGATCTAGTCGCCTTAATACAGGTTGGGATTGTGGCCTTTGATGTTGACCATGGTTTCATCCAGAAGAATTTTTGCTTTTTGAATTTCTTTCCTTCCCCATATAAAAATGATCTCTTTCTCTGTGTGTCTCTGTGTGAATGAAGGCAGGAGTATAAGAGAGACAACAGTGGAGATAGACAATGGCCTTGCATCTAAAGAAAGGCTGAAGATTTCCTCAAGAGGATGCCAAGAATATATTTTCTTCCCAAATGAGCGGGCTGAGAGTGAGTATTCTACACAGCTATGTCAAGGGAAAAGGTAAGGACGTTCCATGGGGGATTTCTGATTCACTTCTGAGTAGCATTTCATACAATCATGCAGCCCACTGCGAAAGCAGGGAGGACCTGAAATCTGAAGGCTCAGAAGCTCCTTCTGGGCAAGAGCTCAGCTGTGGCACTTGAGGGGGTGAGTCATTCTTGTATACTAGATATTCTGTAGAAATTGGAGGAGTGGTTAAGATCAGCCAAGGTGGACAAGGCCAAAGGGCTGTCAGTCCTTTTCTACCACAGTCCCATAGATGCCTTTGGACCTTACGCAGCCCTCCCAGTTGCTAACAGGATCTCTCTGTTTTTTCCAGCAGAGGATGATCAGAGGAATGAAGTCGGAGAGGAAGGTTATCAGCAAATGGCAGATGAAGTTAAAAATGGAGACTTGAAAGAAAATGTCAGGAATCGAGGTGGACTGATGAGAAAGAAAGGCGGTCCTAAGGTTGAGAAGAGAGATGGAAGACAGCATAATGTAGATATTCCAAACCACAGGATAGTGAAGGGAAGTAAATCCATTAGGTGTGAAAAGTACTTCAGAAAAAGATCACAGCTGTTTGTACACCAAAGAAAACACAGAGTCAAGAAACCGTTTGAATGCTCAGAGTGTGGAAAGAGATTCAGTCAGAGTGGCACTCTTCAGTTGCATCAGAGAACCCATACAGGGGAGAAACCTTTTGAATGCTCAGAGTGTGGAAAGAGATTCAGTCAGAATGGCAATCTTCAACTGCATCAAAGAACCCACACAGGGGAGAAACCTTTTGAATGCTTAGAGTGTGGAAAGAGATTCAGTCGGAATGGCAGTCTTCAGAAGCACCAAAGAACCCACACGGGGGAGAAACCTTTTGAATGCTCAGTGTGTGGAAAGCGATTCAGTCGGAATGGCAGGCTTCAACTGCATAAAAGAACCCACATGGGGGAGAAACTTTTTGAATGCTCAGAATGTGGAAAGAGATTCAGTCACAGCGGCAGTCTTCAACGTCATCAAAGAACCCACACAGGTTAGAAACCTTTTGAATGCTCAGAGTGTGGGAAGAGATTTTGTGGGAGTGGCAGTCTTCAACGTCATCAAAGAACCCACACAGGTTAGAAACCTTTTGAATGCTCAGAGTGTGAAAAGAGATTCAGTTGGAGTGGCCATCTTCAACGGTATCAGAAAACCCACATAGGAAGAAAACTTCTGAATGGTCAGAGTGTGGAAGGAGATTCAGTGAGAGTGGCAGTCTTCAAGTGCATCAAAAAACCCACACAAAGCAGAAGCGATGTAACCGGTTAGCCTGTAAAAGTGGTTTTCTCCTATTTCACACCTAAAAGACATCAACAGACCATGCATAGCATTGAAAAGATAAAAACTGCTGGAAGAGGAGACTGATTAGAAGTCGCAGAATAACTATGACTCGTGGAATGGGAGGAGTGAGAGAAAGAAAACGGTGATATATGAGAGAAGATTCAGGAGGAACTCTGATTCTCAACCAGCCTCTGCCTCCAAGTCATCAAAACAATTGTTTGTAGATTACTCATTCTGCGAAGAATTGCTGAGTGGAATAGCTTTTACCTCCCCTAATGCAAAAGCTAAAGAGAGGGATGCAGTAAAAGAACAAAATACTCAAATGCTGCACCCCTATGAGAAAGATACAGCAGGGATTGAAAGGGAGGAAGCTGCTTGCCACCCAGCAGGTAACCTAAAGACCATTAATTTAGATATAGTAGCTCTGGGACGAAAGGTGGGAGAAACACTCAAACATGATCTGCTAAAGTTTTCAGGGGACCAGTGTTTACTCACTGCAGGCACCGTGGTAGCTATTTACCAGCAACTTAACAAAATCTCAACTGAACTGGATGCCTTAAGAGATGTGTTAAATTAATTTAGAAAGCCAGGTGCAATCAGTCAGAGAATACTGAACACAGCCCTTGCGGGGGGGGGAGGTGTGGCTAATTGCTTCAGCGCAGTCTTTCCCTCGATGCTGGCACATAAACGAGGGGCCGGAGGGGAAAGCCGTGTTCTGGCGCGATCACACCACAGGCATCCGGAGGCAGCCTGTGGGAAACCGTTTACCAGTACTTTGGAGGTACTACTTTTTTAATGCACATTTTCGGTGGTAAGCCATGGGTGCGCTCCACTTCCCAGATTTTGGGGTGTGATCACGCCCGGATAATCCGCCCACCATCCGTGTCTCTTCCGTGGCAACTTTGCCATGTGATTGGGGGCCCTATTGCTCGAAACTCTCTAAATCCATGTCGTTGGGAAAGCAGAAGAGAAACCACCACTGAGCCAGCTGCTCCGTACAGAGCCATGTCTTGTGGACCTTGAGAAAAACAATGGGACCCCCTGCCCCTCCCCCCATTGGCAAATGTTATTAACGCTCAAGCAATCTACTATGTGTCTTAGGCTGCTGAGAATGAGGAGATTTCTTGCTCTCTCTCATATGAGCCCTGTCAGAGTCTTCTCAGAGGAAAGGAAGAAACCATTACTGACAGGGGCTGTACATATAGCGCATTTTGCAGGGCCTTCCAAATCAGATCAAAAGAGACCTAAAGGGTCTTCTCCAACGTATACCTGTGGGACAATCCAGAAAAACCCACTATTGAAGGGGGCAGAGTAATTCACGACTAATTCACCTAATCTGAAGGGACCTTCGAACATATTTTTCTCAACTAATACACAGTTAAACAGTGAGACCAGCTTTTGTCCCCCTGCAACTCGTGTGAAACAAGAATCGGCTCATCTCCTGAGCCTTTCAGAATCCAGAAGTGGGACAAGTGTGGAAACTTCAACTCTGGATGGTTCCTCACTCACCTCATCCCCCATCAGATCTACAACCCGGTGGGTGGACACTCACCCTCCAACAGAACAATCCCAGTTATCTGATTCCAGCTCTTCAAAATCAAACTCAGCTATTTTACCTAAAGATCATGGTTTCAATGAAAAAGCAGATAGAGAATTGTGGTGCCCGGACATAAAACACAAATTTCTAAAGATACTAAGTCTCAAGCAACAGAAAAACTGCTGCGACTTAGCCCGGGCCAAACCAAACAAAAGCTTCTGCCATGATAACCGTGCCATGATTTTTAATATATATTTACTTATTTAATTCTTTATATTTTATTTTATAAATATGAAACCGTGGCATCTTTTAACTTTTGTCCTGAAGCACGAACGAGTGTCGTATTTAGATTATCTTTTCCACTGGACCTTAGAATATGAAGTCAGGTTCACTCAATCTTTAGTAAAATCTCCCAGGTTTGAAACCATCTAACATTAGTAATTCTGAGAGCTTTGGTCCCTCGTTTTCAAAGATGAGAAATCAGTATTTTCTTGGTGAAATTTGATATATGATTGTATCTCTAATAACTAGAAGAGGAGGAGGAGATTGGGTTTATACCCAGCCCTTCACTTGGAGTCTCAGAGTGGCTTACAAACGCTTTTCCCTTCTCCTCCCCTCCCCCCCAACAGACACCCTGTGAGGTAGGCGGCGCTGAGAGATCTCTTTCCAGAGCTGTCCTTGGGAAAACAACTCTGACAGAACTATGGCTTGCCCAAGGTCATCCAGCAGCTGCAGGTGGAGGAGTTTTGCATTATTTTTGATAGTTTTGCATTATTTTTGTGTCTAAACAAAATTTAGGAACTTTTTAAAATGTACAAATTATTTCAGTGTATTGAGACACAATTTGTCACTTGTTTTGTAAATTATTTCTCTAAAATATTCCAGTTGAAGAAATAACTTGAGATAGATCCAATTGCAGGTGCCTGTTTGCTGGATAAAGCCCTGTTAGGTCCTGTGTTGAATTTTTTTTCACTTCTCTTGATTTGTTTAGCTTATTTTTTGTTATAGTTTTTATATTACACTGTGATGAGGTAAATTTTGTAAAATCTTCCAATTTTAAAAAAGAAGTGCTATAAGAAGCTTGAATCTGCACAGAACCCTTACGTTAACCAGGAAGAAATGCTATCGATGCTCGGACTCTGGAAGGCGCTTTAGCCATCTTGAAAAACTCAATAAGATCCCACAGGAAAGAAAGCAAGGAGGGGCAATATGGGCTCCGCTGGTCAAAGGATCAGCTGATCTCTCCTTTAGCACTGAGGAGTCCCCCCTGGGAAGGAACCTGCTCAATGCTCAATGGCCTGGCAAGAGCTTGGGGCGCAGATCTGATCTTCAGGTTCCTCACAGAATCCATACAAGGGTGAAACTTTCCTAAAGCTGGTTCTGATGAGGTTCTTCAAATGCCCTGGCGCTGGAGTTTCAGAAAGGCTGAGAACGTAGTTACCCAAAGAAAGGCCTTTTTAGTTTTTCCCCTCCACTGTGAAACTTATTACTTCAGGTTATCTGCCATTCTAACTCTGGCATCTTCAACACTGGCAAAAACAGTTCCTTTCCCAAATTCCATGAAGGAATAGACAAGTGGAGAGGGGTAACAGATTATCTACAGTCTCTCACCTACCGGTACAACCATTGTGTGACCAGCCGGCATCCTTAATTCACAAACATTTTAATGTGATAGTCAGTTCTAGAGAGGCATTTCTTAACCCTAATCCCTCCCCAGTCTAGCCTGCTGTGAGCTTTTGCGGGGGTCTCACCTCTTTGAAACCCAAAGCATTCTGGCACTTGGATTAATTGGGGTTGAAAAGAGAAGGTTGTGTATCCTAACCCAACAACTCAGTACGTTCTACAGGGTCAGACCCCCCCTCCCCCCACAACAACCAGTATTGTGGAAATCCATGGAGTTGGCAGGTGAATCTTGTGGGGCTCAGTCGTCCCATTTTCCCCTCCCCCCCCCCCCCCCCCAGTTTCCCACAGAGAGAATCAGGAGGGAAAAGTCGGATTCCCTCCTCCTGCTCTGAACCCCGCCACTGCCACCACCTGTGCATGTGCCAGAAATGACCTGGACGGAGCCCTGGGCCAAGGCGTCCCCCCCTCACATCTTCCGCCTTAGAGCCCCCCCTTGAATTCCGCCATTGAGATTGGGCCATTATGGCTCTTTCTGTCTCCGTACTTTATTTTGGAGAGGTCTCTGCATTAGAGTTG
>NW_015164314.1:28241-29617 GCF_001447785.1 Gekko japonicus | reverse complement strand
GGTGTGGAAATCTCAGGACTTCTGTATATATTTATTTAGTAATGGGAACCTGCAAGGACTTGTGGGATGCCTCTCATTTCTCCCTCCCTCGCAATCCCCCACATATTTCCCTTTGCCGAAAGACCCCATAGTGCCTCCTCTTCTCATGCTTCCTTCTCTCCTTCCTTACCAAACGGCCAACCTGCGTTCATGTGCCCCTCGGCCTTCAGCTTTCCCTCCCCCTCAGAACAAAGCCTAGGAAAGTGATGGGCCCAGGCCGATGGAAAGGAAGTTAAAATGCTTCCTAGAAGCCCTGTTGGCAAACCCATGCAGCCCCTGGGGAAGCCCTCAAAAACTATGTCAGACACTTTTATGGCTTTTGAGGATTAAAAAGAAATCATGACAGCATGAAATTACGTATGGTATGGAGGAAGTGGACAGAAAATTTTCCTTCAGGCACCTCTAGGTATCACTCCATTAATGGGTGAACACGGGACTGGTAGAAAGAAAAATCTTCTTCACACAGCACAGAATTCACTTGTGGAACACGCTGCCACTTGATGCAAGGATGGCCCCACCTTTGAAACTGGACTCATACCTGCTTTGTAAAGAACCGGGAGGTTGAAAATAACGCTATTGTAGAATTGAAAGAGTTGGAAGGGACCTCCAGGGTCACCTAGTCCAACTGCCATCACAATGTAGGAAATTCACAAATACTTCCCCCACACACACACCCGCAGTCATCCCTGTTCCATGCCCAGAAGATGGCAAAAAAACAAAAACCCTCCAGTATATCTGGCGAAGCCAGGAGAAAAATGGCTTCCTAACCCCAAACTCTCCTGTGGGGGTTTCTTTGCAAAAAATTAAGCTGGTCTTTCTTCAGTCCTGTAGGCAATGCAGAGAAGCCCTTTTCAAATTCATACTCCAGCTACTGAGAAGGTTTCTCTTCTGAGCGAGTGCCCCTCCTGGAGGCTGGCAACCCCGTGTCCCACCTTTCCAGGGTTATTTTGGACCAGAAGGGCTGGGTAAAAGTGCCAGATGCCAGAGTTCTGCATTTTCCATTCTAAAATGTTGTTCTGCAGTGTCTTCTGTGACGTTCACCATTCCTGTCGCAGCACTGTGGCTTGTTTAATGCCCCTTCCGGCTTTGATCCCGTCCCCTGATATTCCTGCCTTGCGAGACCTGCTGGAGAGTCAACCTTCCCAGACCTGGGGTTGCGACAAGGCTGGGGGCCCTTCTGCCGCCTCACTGTGACCCCCCCCCCTTCAGAAGCAAACCCTTCCCCCTCCTTCCTCCCAAAAGAGCCCCCCCCACTCCTTGCTCGGCCGCTTTAAGCCTTTCGGAGCTGCAGACTTCCCCCCCCCCCAGGCCGGGGTTCCCCTCTTTATCTCCTCCCG
>NW_015164314.1:18166-27912 GCF_001447785.1 Gekko japonicus | reverse complement strand
AGCCCGTGGCGGGGGAACTCCCACTGAGCAGCCACGGGCGGGGCCCGGCTGAAGCTCCTCCTGGAGGGGACCGGAGGAGGACGCGCAGTTCGCAATGGTCTGCAGCACCGCAAGGGGTTAAGCCGGCGGAGCCTTTTGCCGGAGAGGCCGCGGGAGGGGAGGGGAGGGGCTGGCTTACTCCTCGTGGGCGCATGCGTGTCCGGGGAAGGGAGTTTGCTTCTCGACCGAGAAGGGAGACCGGGGAGGGCTTCGGAGAAGCAGCAGCAGCAGCAGCAGCAGCAGCCGGACCCGCCTCCGGGGAGGTCTCCTTGGAAGTAAGGGCATGCACCGCGTGGTGGGTGTGTTTAGCTCTTGGAAGGGGAGGGGGATCCTGCCAGGCCGCGGCTGTCCTGGGGTTGCCACCTCCCGGTTGGCGAATTCCTGGACATTTGGGGGAGGGGGGGTGGACCTCAGATGGGAACCAGGCCGGGGAAGAGTCCATCTCCCTTCGGCGCAGCCCCTTCCTCCCCCGGGGGAGCGGATCTCTGCCTGTTGGAGGTTGGCTGTGAAAACGTTATGTAGTGGGTAGCCACATGGATGGACGACAGACAACGGCGTAGTGCATAGCACGCTTTATTAGGCACACAACAAGACATGCGGACAAACGGCCGGCAGGCCAACTATATACACACCTGGTCACCATTGGTGGGTTTGAATCCCCCGCCATGGCTCCCATTGGTTCCCCTGTGGAGGGACTAGAATCCTAGTCCCCATTGTCTTCCAGGACTGAAGCTCAGGTATGTGCGCTGACCTCCAGTGGCGGTCAGTGGACACAACACCAAAAGTACTGGGTTCGCAGCATGGAGGACTCGGAGGGCAACATCCGTTTGCACAGGTTTATTGTTTTGTTGTTCAGTCGCACAGTCGAGTCCAACTCTTTGCGACCCCTTTGCGACGTTTATTGTGTTTAATCTCTAACTTAAAAACGGCCCGGCAAGGCCAACTATATCCACCCCCACCCAGCACGCCCCTAGGCCCATTGGAGGGTTTGAATTTCCTGCCAAAGAGGCTATTGGTTGGTGGGGGGGGGCTAGGATCCTATGTGCCTATTGTTCAGGGGGGCTAAGTGCCTGACTGTGCTGTGGACCCCTGGTGGCGGTGGGCGTACATAACAGGCTGTGATCCCGGGAGGACTCCGGGAAGAGGCAGGGATACCTGGCTTTGCTGCCCCTCCTTCCCTTGCATTTGGGGGGGACCCGCTGGGGTTACGGCCAGGGCCTCGGCTGGAGACCAGGAAGGGAGGTGGGCTGACCTCCCTCTGGAATTCCTTGGCAAGAGAACCATGACTCCTCCTGAGTCGGCAGCGACGGGATGTCCGGGAAGGTGGAAATGCGCCCCCTTCCCCCCCCACCTTTGCATCTTGCGGTTTCTGGGGTCCAGACTGCTGCCCATCAATTCTTGGTCGAAGGGACCAGCCAGTTCTGGGTGTGCCGGTTTCTGAGAGTCCAGATTCCGAGGCCGGGATCTCTGGGGCGGAGGTAGGAGGCCAAGTGGAATCAGAGCAGGAGAGAAATGCTCCTGGCAGGAATTCAGAAAAAAAAAAAAAACCCAGCACACCTGGTGTCATGGTGAAGAATGACAGGACTCTAATCTGGAGAGCCGGGTTGGATTCCCCACTCCTCCTCCTCCTCCACATGAAGCTGCCGGGTGACCTTGGTCCAGTTCCGGTTCTCCCAGAACTCTTTCAGCCCCACCTACCTGACAAGGTGCCTGTTGTTGTGGAGAGGGTAAAGGCAGGGGACTGTAAGCGGGATTGAGACGCCTTCAGGCAGAGAAAAGTGGGGTATAAAAACCTCCGTATGACCCTCCTCTGGTGGTGGGAGCACAGGGGCTTCTGTCCTGACCCCGTGTTCGGTCAGAGGATGTGGGCCGGAGACCAGTTCCCAGGCGGTGGCCCTGGCCGAAGGTCTCCTCCTGAGTCAGGCAGAGGAGAAGAGGCAGGCAGAGCAGGTGAGGGGGTTTCCTCCAGGTGTGTCCAATCCAAGCAATGATATTGGGCCTTATCCTGCCAGATAATTGCCCAACTTTTAATCATCCACATGGGAGATTTCGTGGGCTCCTTCAGTAGCCTCTTCTAGTAGAGAACTTCTGATCCCTCCAGATAACTCACCAGGTCTGATGGGTGCAGAGTCTGGGAGTGGGGCAGGATCCACTCCTTGGTCTCTTTTCCATTCCATCTCTTTCCCCTCTTCCTTGCTGCTTTTTTCAGATGTGGGGACCATCACTGAAGATGGAAGCTACAATCCCTGAGATGGAAGGAGCTACCTTGGAGCAAGGGCAGGGGGCGCAGGCCATGGAGCGTGCCCACGATCCCCTCTCCTTTGGTAAGGACCCAGTGTTCCTGGGTGCACTTGGGGCACCCCATGAATGTGATGGGTGCAGAGTTCAGGTCAGGATAAAAATAAATAGTTCTGCACACAACAAAGAGTTAATTTGCCGCACTCAATGGCCACTAACTCTGATGTCACCAAAAGCAGATTAGACAAATTCCTGCAGAACAATTTCTCCCATCAATTAAAAAGTTCATATCTCACCATCCTTTCATGAAAAATAATCAAGTTGCGGGGGGGGGGGGGTTTGAGAAAGAAGAAGAAGAGAAGAGATTGGATGTATACCCCGCCCTTCACTACCCAAAGGTGTCTCAGAGCGGCTTACAAACTCCTTTCCCTTCCCCTCCCCACAAGAGACACCCTGTGAGGTAGGTGGGGCTGAGAGAACTCTGACACAAACTGCTCTTTTTCAAGGACAGCTGTGCCAGAGCTTGCGACTGACCCAAGGTCACATCAGCAGGTGCAAGTGGAAGAGTGGGGAATCAAACCCGGTTCTCCCAGATTAGAGTCCGCACACTTAACCACTACACCAAACTGGCTCTCCTCCCCTGGGAGCTTTGGGGAGGGGCTTGCGAGAGATGTGGTGTCATGTTGATGTTGTGTCTGGCTGAAAGCCTGGTTAGAAAGCCAAGAGACACTCTGAAAACTCACTCATATTTTCCTTGAGTCTACAGATGCCCTCAAGTCACGTCTGTTTCCGAATGTGAGACGGTGACATGTCATGCGATGTCTTTCCCTCCCCGCAGAGCAAACACAAGTTTCACAGAAGTCTGAAATATGTTGGCCGGATTTATAATCCCTGAGGCTCGTGGGTACCATATGCTTCTCTTCTGCCTCTCCCAGAATACAGTGAAAGCTGTTTAAAAATGTGTTGAGTGTACACAGGGCGAGGTTTCACAACCCTGGGAAGGGTGCGTGTGTGAAGCAGGGAACTAGGAAGCCAACACCCTTCCTTCCTCCTTTGTCTCAGGGACAAGCAGTGAAGAGATGCTGTGGAGCCGTCATCTTTTCAGAGGTGTGGAAACGGCTGCCGCACCTCCAGTCCAGGTAGGAGAGGTGAGTGTTACGGCATTCTGGGACCCCCGGACTGTTTCCCTGGGACCCTCTCTTTCCCCTTTAGTTCTCTTATTGGTTGGGTGGAGACTGGGAAGGGAGTGACTGAATCCATAGAGAGAGACTTCATTTCTCAAAAAACACCCAGTTTATTGACAATATAAGCCTCCTAAAGGACAGAAAGCACTATAGCATTTACATATCTTTCAGGATAAAAGCATAACATTCCCATGTTCAGCAACCTACTTCAGCAAGTATCTTGCTGGTCAGAAGCTACAAACCTTCTCACTAGGAGACTTTGACACAGTATGAGGGTGAATCCTTTTTAGAGCAGAGTGCCTTGTCAGGCTAGAGAGAGGCTTGAGAGATGAGAATAGCTAAGCCTGCAAAGTCTCATGGGAGAGGAACCAAACAGAGACTTCTCAGCCAATCCAGACAGTTATACAGAGATGCCCCAGGCTCGCTGATTTTTCTGCCACAATGAGATGAGCAGGCGGGACAGCCCGGGTCCCTCTTCCTTTGTTTTTTTACTCCTGCAGTTTCTTCACGGTGTCTGGGCAAGAGATCCTCTGAACGCTGTTCCATTTACCCATCTCAGGCCATATATCCTGTACCTTCCCTGTCTTCTCTCTTCCAGGGTGCCATCTCTGCCTGGCGTGATCTCTGAGGAGGGAATCTGCTTTTCCTTTCAGGGTCCCTTTTCCTTTGAGGAGGTGTCCATCGATTTCACTGAGGCTGAATGGGCCCTGCTGAATCCGGGACAAAGAGCTCTGTACAGGGAAGTCATGCAGGAGAACTACGAGAATGTGGCCTTTCTGGGTAAGGGTCTCTCCTTGGTGCCAAGGGTGCAAATTGCTGCCATTGGGATGAGGCATGAATCAAAATATTGAACAGCTATTCACTGTTTAGAGGCCCGTCCTTCTAGTGGGGGGGGGGGGCTGTGATTCCCTGGCAGAGCATCTACTCGGCATGTAGAAGGTCCCAGTTTCAATCCTTAGTATATCCAGTAAAAAGGATCAGGTAGGAGGTGATGTGAAAGACTTCCGCCCGAGATCCCGGAGAGCCCCTGTTGGACTGAGTAGACGATACTGACTTCAGTGGACCAAGGGTCGGATTCAGTATGAGGCAGGTTCATGTGTTCCTGGGTGTGTTCTTGCCCAGGGGCAACAGAGACCAGTGTTGTGGCCATCACCCAAGCCAGAGAAGGTGTCCTGGCCTGAGGCAAAAGTCGAGATGAGAGGCCCTCAGAAAGACTCTGGAAGGGATCAGATCCTCATTTCTCTGTTTCCAACCTTTACGAGACACCCTTCCCCCTGAATGGGATTACAGACATCCACTCTGCCTGTGATCTGGAAACGATCCTGTGAAGAACCGAAGCCTGGGTCCCCCTGGGCCTATAAGAACATAAGAGAAGCCAATGTTGGGTCAGGCCAATGGCCCATCCAGTCCAGCACTCTGTCACACAGTAGCAAAAAATACCAGGTGTCATCAAGAGGTCCACCAGTGGGCCCAGGACCAATGTTCCCTCTAAGCTGTGGAGTCTTGTGAGCAAAAATTCTACTTTGTCAGCTACTTGGCCTGAAAGTTGTGAGCAAGAGATTTGGCTGCTGCATAAATTAATTTGCTCTGGAGCCCTCTTTCCTGCACTAAGGCAAAAAGGTGTGACCCGGAGGCTAAGAAACTGTGAGCTGGCTCACACTGACTGAGCTTAGAGGGAACACTGCCCAGGACACTAGAAGCCCTCCCATTGTTCCCCCACACACACACACACACCAAGAATACAGAGCATCACTTGCCCCAGACTGAGAGTTCCTACCTATACCTTGTGGCTAATAGCCACTGATAGACCTCTGCTCCATAAGCTTATCCAATTCCCTCTTGAAGCCGTCCATGCTTGTAGCCGCCACCCCCCCCCCCCTGGCAGTGAATTCCATGTGTTAATCACTCTTTGGGTGAAGAAATATGTCCATTTATCCATTCTAACCTGAGTGCTCAGCAATTTCATGGAGTGCCCACAAGTTCTTGTATTGTGAGAAAGGGAGAAAAGTACTTCTTTCTCTATCTCCTCTATCCCATGCATAATCTTTTTTTAAAAAAATAAATATTTTTATTAATTTTCGACACTTTACCAAGATACACTTCCATATAAACAATAACAACATACGTGTAAACATATAAAGAATCACCACCACCCATCACCCCCCACCAATTCCACCACTATCTCTATATTACACATAACTTTACAATGCAACTTAGTTCTCAAACTCTTTACTTTCCCTTCTATACCATTACCAAAATACAAACTTACAGTTACACACATCCAATAGTAAGGACTTTTCAATTTCCCTCTTTCTCTTCTCCCTATACCTTCTTCATGTTAACTCCCTTGGAGAAAGTTATTCAGTTACATTTCTTTTAGTTCCAACTTGTCATTAGACTCGTTAATTCTTAGTGTTTTGTGGTTAGACTATTTTTATCTTTCCATCCTTTCATTTTCAGAAACCCTCCTTATTTCTTTACATCATCACAAATATAGTTATCAATACCCAAAAATATATCATAAAGAATAATATATCAAAATAACATCACATTCAACCACACTCAAATTACTTCATTTGGTGCATCTAGTCCCTCTATATATCTCTTTGTCTTATACGCAAACTAATTCCTCGGTTCATTTCTAAATATCATACTTAAATCAACAAGACCCATAAATCAATACATATTAAAGCTAGATATTTCATTCCCCCAAATTCTTCTATAACATCTTAAAAGCAATACAAGGCACCCCAAAATATTTCCATGAGCATTTGTAAAAGCAATAATTAACAATACCCAGAAATATATCATAAAATCACAGTCAATCACACTCAAATTACTTCATTTGGTGCATCTGGTCACCCTGTATATCTCTTTGTCTTATGCATAGGCTTATTCCACAATTCATTTTCTTTATACTTAAATCAGCCCATAAATCAATGCATATTAAAGCTGAATATTTCATTCCCCCAAATTCTTCTATAACATCATAAATACAAGACAACCCAAATTATTTCCATGGGCATTTTGTCATGTTCATTTCATTTCATTCACATAAATACAGAACTTTTATAATTTAGCATTCAGTCTGTTACATTGCTTACAAACAAAACAGATATAATCAAACATATATATAGTTCATATAATTTCATTTGATTTCTGTAATTCATTAGCTTTTTGCCTCGTAGCAGCTTATCTACATGTTGTTTCTCCAATCTATCTATATGTTGGTTTTCTTTACACCATTGGCCCTTCCCTCGAATTTTCACTCTCTTCTGGATTTTTGCCAAAAAGTCCCAACTCTCCTTCCTTTTATCTTTTTTATTTTTTGTCTCACATCGACCTTGTCCATCTTTCCTCTTTTAGTCCTTGTTTATAAATAGAATTCTATATCTCCTTCCCTTTCTTCTTGTCTTTCCTTGCCTCTTTCTGCCTCTTAGTATCTTCCCCTTTTGACTTGAAGCTTGGGAACATGGTGATTCTATGTCCTCTTTATCTTCCTGCGGTTCTCCAGCCTCTTCCACGTTCCTTTTAGGGGATTCTTGATTTTCAGTTTTCATTACTTGAGTAGGGGTTTCATAAAAGCTTGCAAATGCTTTTTCTATTGCTTTTTGTAATCCCTCTTTTAACGTCTTAGATAGCTCTTCTTTCATAATCTCCATAAACTGTTCTACAGACATGTCCGTCACAAACAAACTTTTCTCCAAGGTCTCTTCCATCTCTTTCTCCCCCATAGCCGCCATTTCTTAAAAGAAAGTGTCCTTCAGCTTTTAAGGGTTACTACTTACAGTCAAGCCTCTTATGAAGCTGGGGGACAAAGAGCACTCCACATACAAAAACTTTACTTTCTCAGGGAAATGACAGAAATTGTCCCACATAATCCGAAACAGATATAAAGTACTCAGCCTCTCTTTGTCTGGCCGCCTCCTTCGTCCTCCTTTCGCTGACCATTTTCGGGACAATATTTTCCTCAAGGATGTGTACACTGTTGAATCTTGAAGGTTTCTTCATTTCTTGCAATCCAATGTAGCGGTTAAGATAAAAACAGGACGGAGGCTGCAGCTACGGGGAAATGGCGGCCATGTTCCCCTCCACTCATCCGCGTCTGCTTTGGGGCAGGAGGTGGACACCTCCCTGCCTTGCCAGTTGCAAAAACGGGAAGGGCCACCACAAAGCCCCCTGCCCCAGACCTCTCTCCAAGAGGTCTGGTAGGGCTACCCGGGAGCCGGGAAAGCCCCAAAGAACGCAAAAGGGGATCGGGCGTTGGGAGCTCAAAGAACTCCGCGCCCGTCGCCGCGCCCTCCCATGCATAATCTTGTAAACCTCAATCATTTAATCCTTTCTGAGGTGTAGTGACCAGAATTGCACACAGTATTCCAAATGAGGTTGCACTATCAATTTATACACGAGCATTGTGAGACTGGCTGATTTGTTTTCAGTTCCCTTCCTAATTAATCCCCAGCATAGTATTGGCCTTTTTAATTGAAGTCACACAGTGTTTCGACATTTTCGGTGAGTTATCTGCTACAACTCCAAGATCTCTCTCTTGGTCAGTCTCTGCCAGTTCAAGCCCCATTAACATGCATTTAGTTACGATTTTTGGCTCCAGTGTGCATCACTTTGCACTTGGCCACAAGGAACCCCATTTGCCACGTTACCAGCCACTCGCCCATCCCCGACAGATCTCTTTGGAGTGCCTCACAATCCTCCCTGGTTCTCAGCACCCTGAACAATTTAGTGGCATCCACAGATTTAACTACTAATCCGTATGGTACCCCACTGCTCACCACCCTACACAGATAAAATTGCCCTAACCCTGAACAGTTTAGTGGCAGCTGCAAATTTAGCCACTTAACTGCTTACTCCTACTCCAAATCACTAATGAACAACTTAAAAAAACATCGGACCCAGTAGTTATCCCTTCGGTACCCCACTACTTACCACCCTCCACTGATAAAATTGCCCATTTATACTCACTCTCTGTTTCCTATTAATTAGCCAGTTTTTGATCCACAAGAGGACTTGTCCTTTTATCCCATGAGTGTTGAACTTACTTAGCAGCCTTTGATGAGGAACTTTATCAAAAGCTTTCTGGAAGTCAAGGTAAACAACATCTATTGGATTGCCCTTGTCCACATGTTTGTTCACCCCCTCAAAGAACACTAACAGGTTAGAGAAACAAGTTCTTCCCTTACGGAACCCATGCTGAGCCTTAATAGTTTTTGTTCATCAATGTCCATTGTTCATCAATGTGCCTACTAATTCTCTCCTTAATAACGGTTTCCACCAACTTACCGGGTATTGACATCAGACTTACTGGCCTGTAATTTACCTGATCTCTTTTGAAACCCTTTTTAAAGATGGGAGTGACATTAACTCCTTCCAATCCTCAGGAATGGAGGCAGATTTTAAAGAAAAAGTTTTGTCAGGAGATCCACAAGTTCACATTTGTGTTCCTTCAGAACTCTCAGATGTATGCCATCCAGGCTTTGTGATATATCAGTTTTTAAGTTGTCAATCACTCGTAGGACCTCCTCTCTCGTCACTTCAGTCTGACTCGGGTCTTTCAACACCCCTCCCGAAATCAGTGGTTCTGGAGTGGCAAGCACTTCTCATCTTCCAAAGTAATGACAGAGACATAAAATGCATTCAGCTTCTCAGCCGTTTCCCTGCAATCCTTCAGTAATCCTTTTACCGGTGGTCATCCAAGGGCCCCCCTGCCTCCCTGGCTGGTTTCCTGCTTCTAATGTATTTGAAGAAAGTTTTATTGTTTGTCTTTATGCTTTTTGTAATATGCTCCTCATATTCCCTTTTAGCCTGGCTGATCACAAAGTTGCATTATATTTGCCGCAGCCTGTGTTCCCTTTTATCAGCCTCAGTGAGATTAGCTTTCAAAAGCCTGAAAGTCAGACCAGGCCACTTAATGATCCTGTAATCCGTTGGGGGAACTAGAGTGTTTTGCTGCGCAGATCTAGTCGCCTTATACTGGTTGGGATTGTGGCCTTTGATGTTGACCATGGTTTCATCCTCCCAGAAGAATTTTTGCTTCTGAATTTCTTTCCTTCCTCATATAAGAATGATCGCTTTCTCTGTGTGTGTCTCTGTGAATGAAGGCAGGAGTATAAGGGTGGAGACAGACAACGGCCTTGCATCTAAAGAAAGGCTGAAGATTTCCTCAAGAGGATCCCAAGAATATATTTCCTTCCCAAATGAGCGGGCTGAGAGTGAGTATCCTACACTGCTATGTCAAGGGAAAAGGCAAGGAAGTTCCATGGGGGATTTCTG
>NW_015164314.1:4692-15948 GCF_001447785.1 Gekko japonicus | reverse complement strand
GTGTGACTGCAATAAAGAAGGCCAATGCTATGCTGGGGATTATTAGGAAGGGTATTGAAAACAGATCAGCCAATATAATAATGCCCCTATATAAATCAATGGTGAGACCTCATTTGGAATACTGTGTGCAGTTCTGGGCACCACACCTTAAAAAGGATATTACAGCTTTGGAAAAAGTGCAGAAAAGGGCAACTCGAATGATAAAAGGGTTGGAACACTTTCCCTATGAGGAAAGGTTAGAGCGCTTAGGGCTCTTTAGCTTGGAGAAAAGACGACTGAGGGGTGACATGATCGAGGTTTATAAGATTATGCATGGGAAAGAGCAGGTAAAGAAAGAGGTACTTTTCTCCCTTTCTCACAATACAAGAACTCGTGGGCACTCCATGAAACTGCAGAGCGGTCGGGTTAGAACGGATAAAAGGAAGTACTTCTTCACCCAAAGAGTGATTAACACATGGAATTCACTGCCACAGGAAGTGGTGGGTGCTACAAGCATGGACGGCTTCAAGAGGGAATTAGATAAACATATGGAGCAGAGGTCCATCAGTGGCTATTAGCCACAAGGTATAGCTAGGGGCTCTGGTAGGACGTCCTTCTTCACCCAAAGAGTGATTAACACTTGGAATTCACTGCCACAGGAAGTGGTGGGTGCTACAAGCATGGATGGCTTCAAAAGGGAATTAGATAAGCATATGGAGCAGAGGTCCATCAGTGGCTATTAGCCACAAGGTATAGCTAGGGGCTCTGGGGCAAGTGATGCTCTGTCTTCTTGGTGCTTGGGGGGGGTCAACAGTGGGAGGGCTTCTAATGTCCTGGCCCCACTGCTGGACCTCCTGATGGCACTGGTATTTCTGGCCACTGTGTGACACAGAGTGTTGGACTGGATGGGCCTTTGGCCTGATCCAACATTGGCGTCTCTTATGTTCTTATGTTCTTAATGTCCCTACTAATTCTCTCCTTAATAACGGTTTCCAACAACTTACCGGGTATTGACATCACACTGACTGGCCTGTAATTTACCTGATCTCTTTTGAAACCCTTTTTAAAGATGGGAGTGACATTAGCGCCTTCCAGTCCTCAGAAATGGAGGCAGATTTTAAAGAAAAAGTTTTCTCAGGAGATCCACAAGTTCGCATTTGAGTTCTTTCAGATCTCTCGGATGTACACCATCCGGGCCTGGTGATACATCAGTTTTTAAGTTGCCAATCACTCGTAAGGCTTCCTCTCTCGTCACTTCAGCCTGACTCGGGTCTTTCAACACCTCTCCCAAAATCAGAGGTTCTGGAGTGGGCAAGCATTTCTCATCTTCCACAGTGAAGACAGAGGCAAAAAATGCATTCAGCTTCTCAGCCATTTCCCTATTGTCCTTCAATAATCCTTTTACCCGGTGGTCATCCAAGGCCCCCCCTGCTTCCCTGGCTGGTTTCCTGCTTCTAATGTATTTGAAGAAAGTTTTATTGTTTGTCTTTATGCTTTTTAAATATGCTCCTCATATTCCCTTTTAGCCTGCCTGATCACAGAGTTGCATTTTATTTCCCTTTTATCAGCCTCATGTAATCCGTTAGGGGAACTAGAGTGTTTTGCCGCGCAGATCTAGTCGCCTTATACTTGTTGGGATTGTGGGCTTTGATGTTGACCATGGTTTCATCCTCCCAGAAGAATTTTTGCATTTGAATTATTTTATTAAGAAAGTCAGGGGATGTGATTAAGTGTGTAAATATTCTGAATTATGTTGGCTAAATTTAATGGTAAATTGAGGTAAAGCAATAACGGGAAGGTGTAAATTAAATGATGATAAAAGGTAGTAGTGATTTGGTATTAAATGAATTATTTTTTTAAAAAAACTTAAATTAAAAAAAGTATTTAGAGTTTTTAGAGATGAAATATTTAAAAGAAAAGGATGGGGAAAATGTAATGAATTTTATGTAAGAATAATGAATTGTTAAAATTAATGTTGCAGAAAGATTTGATAAATTGGGGGCGAATGGATAAGATCAGGCTTAGAAGACGGTTACTTTGTATTAGTAAGTTATTTATAATAGAACAATGTTGGTTATTATGATATAGTTTTGTTGATGTAAACAGGAAGGGAAGATATAAGTTAAGAATGTTTTTGTCACCAGTCAGGGGGCAAGGGTGAGTGGTAAGTAGGTTTAATGTTACTTAAGGTAATGAGATGGATGGATATAGAATAGTATTAGGTTAACAAAGCTGCATATGGAACAGACTTTAAAAATGAATGACTAATAGGGAACTAACTATTAAGAGGGAGTAGTGAAAAAGGTCCTAAATAAAATAGAAAAGGAATACTAAAGTTGTATTTGAATCTGAACCCCTATATCAGTAGCACGGAAATGACAAGAAATGAGAGAAGAGGTGTAGTATATACTTATAGAACTACAGGTATATTCTTTAGGGTAAGCCCAGATTTGATAATTAATCAACCTCAAATGGTCTCAGAGTTTTGAACTGATAATCAATACAGATTAGATATGATAGAGTGGAGACGTATCATCTATGTTGTTTAGAAGTATGGTATATGACTGAGATATGAATTTACAGCTGAACTTGTACATGTGTATGATATAGGCTTAGAAAACTTAATAAATAAAATTATATATATAAAAAAGAATGATCTCTTTCTCTGTGTGTCTCTCTGTGAATGAAGGCAGGAGTATAAGGGAGACTACGGTGGAGATAGACAATGGCCGTGCACCTAAAGGAAGGCTGAAGATTTCCTCAAGAGGATCCCAAGAACATATTTCCTTCCCAAATGAGCGGGCTGAGAGTGAGTATCCTACACAGCTATGTCAAGGGAAAAGGCAAGGAAGTGCCATGGGGGATTTCTGATTCACAACTGAGCAGCATTTCGTACAATCATGCAGCCCAGTGCGAAAGCAGAGAGGACCTGAAATCTGAAGGCTCAGAAGCTCCTTCTGGGCAAGAGCTCAGCTGTGGCACTTGAGGGGGTGAGTTATTCTTCAATACTAGATATTCTGCAGAAATTGGAGGAGTGGTTAAGATCAGCCAAGGTGGACAAGGCCAAAGGGCTGTCAATCCTTTTCTACCACAGCCCCATAGATGCCTTTGGACCTTACCCAGCCCTCCCAGGTGCTAACAGGATCTCTCTGTTTTTTTTCCAGCAGAGGATGATCAGAGGCATGAAGTGGGTGAGGAAGGTTATCAGCAAATGGCAGATGAAGTTAGAAATGGAGACTTGAAAGAAAATGTCAGGAATCGAGGCGGACTGATGAGAAAGAAAGGCAGTCCTATGGTTGAGAAGAGAGATGGAAGACAGCACAATGTAGATATTCCAAACCACAGGATAATGAAGGGAAGTAAATCCATTAGGTGTGAAAAGTACTTCAGAAAAAGATCACAGTTGTTTGTACACCAAAGAAAACACAAAGTCAAGAAACCTTTTGAATGCTCAGAGTGTGGAAAGAGATTCAGTGAGACTGGCACTCTTCTGTTGCATCAGAGAAGCCATACTGGGGAGAAACCTTTTGAATGCTCAGATTGTGGAAAGAGATTTAGTCGGAATGGCCATCTTCAACTGCATCAAAGAACCCATATCTTCAAATGCACCAAAGAACCCACACAGGGGAGAAACCTTTTAAATGCTTGGAGTGTGGAAATAGATTCCGTCGGAATGGCACTCTTGAACGGCATCAAAGAACCCACACAGGGGAGAAACCTTTTGAATGCTCAGAGTGTGGAAAGAGATTCAGTCGGAGTGGCAGTCTTCAACTGCATCAAAGAACCCACACAGGGGAGAAACCTTTTGAATGCTCAGAGTGTGGAAAGAGATTCAGTGATAGTAGCACTCTTCAGAAGCACCATAAAACCCACACAGGGGAGAGACCTTTTGAATGCTTAGAGTGTGGAAAGAGATTCAGTGAGAGTGGCACTCTTCAGAAGCACCAAAGAACACACACAGGGGAGAAACCTTTTGAATGCTCAGAGTGTGGAAAGGGATTTAGTCGGAGTGGCAATCTTCAACTGCATCAAAGAACCCACACAGGGGAGAAACCTTTTGAATGCTCAGAGTGTGGAAAGAGATTCAGTGAGAGTGGCACTCTTCAGAAGCACCAAAGAACCCACACAGGGGACAAACCTTTTGAATGCTCAGAGTGTGGAAAGAGATTCAGTTGGAGTGGCAGTCTTCAAATGCACCAAAGAACCCACACAGGGGAGAAACCTTTTAAATGCTTGGAGGGGGGAAATAGATTTCGGCGGAATGGCACTCTTGAACGGCATCAAAGAACCCACACAGGGGAGAAACCTTTTGAATGCTCAGAGTGTGGAAAGAAATTCAGTAGGAGTACCAGTCTTCTACTGCATCAGAGAACCCACACAGGGGAGAATCCTTTTGAATGCTCAGAGTGTGGAAAGAGATTCAGTGAGAATGGCAGTCTCCAGAAGCACCAAAGAACCCACACAGGGGACAAACCTTTTGAATGCTCAGAATGTGGAAAGATATTCAGTCAGAGTGGCCATGTTCAACGACATCAGAAAACCCACACAGGAAGAAAACTTCTGAATGGTCAGAGGGTGGAAATGGATTCAGTTAGAGTGACAGTCTTCAAGTGCATTGAAAAACCCACACAAAGGAGAAGCGATATAACTGGTTAACCTTTAAAAGAGGTTTTCTCCTATTTCACACCTAAAAGACATCAACAGACCATGCATAGCATTGAAAAGATAAAAACTGCTGGAAGAGGAGACTGATTAGAAGTTTCAGAATAACTATGACTCGTGGGATGGGAGGAGTGAAAGAAAGAAAATGGTGATATATAAGAGAAGACTCATGAGGAACTCTGATTCTCAACCAGCCTCTTCCTCCAAGTCATCGAAACAATTGTTTGTAGATGACTCATTCTGCAAAGAATTGCTGAGTGGAATAGCTTTTACCTCCCCTAATGCAAAAGCTAAAGAGAGGGATGTAGTAAAAAAACAAAATATTCAAATGCTGCACCCCTATGAGAAAGATACAGCAGGGATTGAAAGGGAGGAAGCTGTTTGCCACCCTGCAGGTAATCTAAAGACCATTAATTTAGATATAGAAGCTCTGGGACGAAAGGTGGGAGAAACACTCAAAGATGATCTGCTAAAGATTTCAGGGGACCAGTGTTTACTCACTGCAGACACTGTGGTAGCTATTTTCCAGCAACTTAACAAAATCTCAACTAAACTGGATGCCTTAAGAGATGTGTTAAATTAATTTGGAAAGCCAGGTGCAATCAGTCAGAGAGTACTGAACACAACCATTGCCTCCTCAGCAAAAATGCAGAGGAGTGGAGGATTGCTTTCAACTACCCTCAGATCTCAAATTAACAAACCGGGGCAGTTAACTGCAAGGACAATAGACAGTTTAACCCTGCAAAACAACCAAATAGTATTGCTAGGCCCCGGTCACGCGGGTCGGATATCGCGGGGGGGAGGCGTGGCTAATTGCCCCGGCGCAATAACATCCCATGAAGCCTCTGTTAAAGGGACTGCACATATTCCCCCTCAAGGCTCTTGGCATCCCTAGATGAAGTGTTTCTTTATGGATCAGAGAAAACTATACTCAGCTAAGGAAGAGTCACAGCTCATTAAAGATATTATTGTTTGTGTCAATTAAATTAGATTTTTTGTGTTCTCTAATTTGTGCACTGTTTGATCTCTCCCCAGCTGTGATTGAGTGGATTGATAATTTAGAGATTTGTATATAAGGGCATTGGCCAGTCGGTCTGCGAACCCATTGTATCATCTTAATTAAGTATTTTATATTACGATATGCTTCCTGTGTATAACTCTGCAATACACTAAATAGTTATAACAATGTGCTTTGTGGGGGTTTTCTTACTGAGTTGGGCTTCATTAAATGTGTCAAAGGTTACTGTGGCATGTCTTTTTTTTCAACTGTATATAAAGTTCTAAATAAATCCTCTTCCAGACACTTGAGATTCACATCTGGGGCCACGGCTGATTCCCACAAGTGAACTCTGCCCAGTTTGCCCTCTTTCCTGATGTGGGTCAGTTGAGCAAGAGCCAGGGTGCTGGGTTATGGCTTGCTGGGTCAAGTTTCAAATCCACAGTAGGCCTGGAAGACAGTTTGGTGTAGTGGGAGAACCGGGTTTGATTCCCCACTCCTCCACTTGAGCAAGCTATAGTTCTGTCAGAGCTGTTTTCTCTCAGCCTCACCTACCTCACAGGGTGTCTGTTTTAGGGAGAGGAAGGGAAAGGAGTTTGTAAGCCGCTCTGAGACTCCGAGTGGAGGGCGGGGTATAAATCCAATCTCTTCTCCTCTTCTCTTGGGATGCCTTTAAACCAGTCACATTTGCAGGCTAACTCACCTTGCAAAATAGTTGTAAGGATTCGATCATTGTGCAGAAGGCGTCTTCAAAGAGAGGCGTTTGATGGCTGTGGAGATCTCAGGACTTCTGTGTATATTTATTTAGTAATGGGAACCCGCAAGGACTTGTGGGATGCCTCTCATTTCTCCCTCCCTCGCAATCCCCCACATATTTCCCTTTGCCGAAAGACCCCATAGTGCCTCCTCTTCTCATGCTTCCTTCTTTCCTTCCTTACCAAACGGCCAACCTGCATTCATGTGCCCCTCGGTCTTCAGCCTTCCCTACCCTTCCCCCCCAGAACCATCCTCTACCTAGGAAAGCGATGGGACCAGGCAGATGAAAAGGAAGTTAAAATGCTTCCTAGAAGCCCTGTTGACAAACCCACGTAGCCCCTGGGGAAACAAATCTAGTCCGCTGGCACTGAGAACACTACATTTTTACCATTTACAGTGTTTTAATGTCTGCATCTTATACTGTTTTCAACCAAGATTACCTGCCTTAGAGCCACTCAGGGTGATATGAAGAAGAGAATTTTAAATGTCTAGATCCACTGTGTTGTTGAAGTTTGCTTTGGAAAATTTGCATCGACTGTCAGTTTAAGGTTGACATTGGTTGCTTTCCTGATTGAATTCCCTATTAGAAGACTTCCACTTTTCCTACCCTTGGGAGCAGAAGAAAGAATGGGCTTGGACGTACAGAGCTGCCTTATGCCGAATCTGCCCATTGGTTCATGCTGCTCTGTATTTGGTGCTCTAATTGGCAGAGGAACACCAGGTTGTGGGGTAGAGGCGGGCCTTCCCTGCCACCTCAGGTCTATTGACTGCAAAGGGTCCAACGTGGAACCTCTGCACAAGTGGAACTTCCCAGAGGTCATTCTTGCCAGTGCTGTTCTCAAGGACGTTGGGGAGAGAAAGATTCGCCAGGTCCCATGATTTCCAACGTTTTCCCTTGTCCTCTCTGTTGCCATGACAGCTCCATGGGTTCTGGGAACCAGCAGAGAGGTTAGCCAAATGGCAGGTGAAAGACAAAAAGCTTCTGGTGGTGTTCCCTCAGTTAGAAGTGGTCAGATTTGGAGGTTGCCCCACCTCAAAAACTATGTCAGACACGTTTGTGGCTTTTGAGGATTAAAAATAAATCATTACAGCATAAAAGACTTATAAAATTACGTATGGTATGGAGGAAGTGGGCAGAAAATTTTGCTTCAGGCACCTCTAGGTATCACTCAATTAATGGGTGGACACGGGACTGATAGAAGGAAGAATCTTCTTCACACAACACAGAATTAACTTGTGGAACACGCTGCCACTTGATGCAAGGATGGCCCCACCTTCGAAACTGGACTCATACCTGCTTTGTAAAGAACCGGGAGGTTGAAAATAACACCATTGTAGAATCGTAAGAGTTGGAAGGGACCTCCAGGGTCACCTAGTCCAACTGCCTACACAATGCAGGAAATTCACAAATACTTCCCCCACACACATCCGTGTTCGATGCCCAGAAGATGGCAAAAAAAACCCCTCCAGTATCCCTGGCCAAACCGGCCTGTAGAAAAATGGCTTCCTGACCCCAAAGTGGCGACCAGCATGTCCCTGGGCGTGTAAGAAAGGGCCACGAGAACTAAGCGCTGGTGGGACCCTTCCTGCCCCCCCTCTCACGATCTGTCTAAGATCAACGTTTCTGCTTTGCCAGGGATCAATGCAGAAACCTCAGTCCCACAAAGGACTTTTTCCTCTTCTTCAAGATTAAGGATAAAAAAGAAAAGATTGACTCTGCCCAGAAAGCATGGGGATTTTTAAGAGTCCAGGTAGGTGGGAGAGCCAGAGGAGGAAGAATAAGAAGGGATAGACAGCAAGTCCAGTGGTGAGCTGGACTCGGGATCTTCCGGAGAGGACTCTCTTTCAAGAAAGGAGCAGCTGCCCCCAAAAGTCCTTACAAGCTGCGGAAGAGACTGGGCAAGGAGCAGTAGGCTGAAGGACTCTGAATTGTGCCTTTAGAAATCTTTGAAATGAGATGCTGTGGGGTGCTTCTTAATGGCAGTTGAATCTAAGATTTGAAAAAGCTAACGTTATATTTGACTCAGTTTATAATGGGATCAACGTGATTAAGAGTTAATGTTGGTTTAAGCTGATGAGAAGATCTCCTCTCTTGGGTTTTTAGTTATTAGTTGGTATCTTTCTTTATCCCTAGATGTAGTCCCTTTCCTTATTTCTGTTGTAGTTTGTAGTGTTAATAAAAATGCAATAAAAAATCCCCTTCGGGGGGGGGGGGCAAAAAAAAAAGATGTTCTGGAAAAAGAGCAGTTTCTGTCAAGAGGTCTACTCAGCCCCACCTACCTCACAGGGTGCCTGTTGTGGGGAGGGGAAGGGAAAGGAGTTTGTAAACCACTCTGAGACACCTTTGGGTAGTGAAGAGCGGGATATAAATCCAATCTCTTCTTCTTCTTCTAAAAAGCAGTGCCTCTGGCAACACAGCTTCATGGCACATTGAATGCTAGGCATAAGAGGCTGAATTTCTAATTTTTCTCTAGGCCCATGGATGTGTTTAAGCTCTTTGTGTGATTGGCTGCAGGCCTGTAAAAGGGAAAGAACTTTCTCAGGCAGTTTCCCCTGAGGCAGCAGTGGCCCTGCAGTTCCGGACACAACGTTTTTTGAGGGATCCGTAGATTGTCCCTGCAGATTCTGCATATATAAGGGTGCAAAGGCCGGAATAATTAGAGGGTAGACCTCTCATGGCGACCGAGCCACATTGCCGGAATACTTCAGTTGCCACGAGGTTCATAAACCACAGTGGTGGCATTACAACTAGATAATGGGTCAATGCAAAACTGGAGGCAAAAAGTATTTATAGGAGTAAAAGCCAGACCATTCTGAATTGGGCAAAAGGGTGGCTTTGTTCCTGGGGTAACCCGTGCCCTCCAAGGGACCCATTTCGAGGCTGACGGAGCCCATGATTCATTCACACATTGGTCAACGAAGGCATGCTTGGTACTATGGACTGGGGCTCCATGGGGATTCTGCCAGAAAGAGCCATTCCCTGGGGAAGAGGACGGAGGTGTTCCTGACTCTGAAATCTCTTGGACTATGGACACAGACCCAGCAGTGACTTAGCAATTCCTTCTGCAAGGGACAGGAAGGGGTTATTGACTCTCCTCAATCCTTGCCCCCCTTTTGTGAGGAGAAAACAGGTTCGAAACCACTAGCAAACCATGACTAAAGGATTAAATCTCTAAAAGTCAGGAAAGAAGCACCAAAAGACCAAACAAAACGCTGAGGAAGAGAGCACCCAGACCGCTTTGGTGAGTAAATCACTCAAGAAAACAAAAAATCCAAGGCTGACTAATAAAGCTACTGCCAAAAAAAAGAGGTCCACCTTAAAGGCCTGTTTGCCTGTCCAGGCACATGAGTGTCAATACGAGTCGGTCTCACTTCTATGCCAGACATTGGCTGGCACTTCCAGTTTTTGCCACCTTCTTCTTGATCCTCTCTAGGCCAAGCGCTGCCACCTTGGTGTCCCTCTGACTGGGTCTCTCTTCATCTTGGTTGCCCTCCTCTGCCCTTTCTCTACCTCTGCGGTGTCCTTTTTGAGATACGGTGGCCAGAACCATACTCAGTATTTGAAATGAGGCTGCTCCGTAGATTTTTACAGGGGCACTCTAGATCTACGGGGCATTATAAACCCACCTTCCACACGCCAGAGAGATGTTTAATGTTTTCTCTCCTGTGTGAATTGTTTGTTGTACAATAGGATCCCTTGGCAAGTCACCTTCTTAGGCTGAATTTCTTTCCAGTCACCGGAGTTCCCTCAGGTGAGGGCGCAAAAAGCTCCCACAGACACTGGAGCTCTTTTCACACGTGAGACATTTATACATTTCCCCCCTGTGTGAATTCAGGCCGCTCCTTGTCCCTGGACCTCTTTCCACACCGCCACAAGGTCCCTCTCCTGTGGGGGTTTCTTTGAAAAAAAATTAAGCTGGTCTTTCCTTCAGTCCTGTAGGCAATGCAGTGAAGCCCTTTTCCTACTCCAGCTATTGAGAAGGTTTCTCTTCTGAGCGAGGGCTCTGAGACCTACTGAGGCTGTGGCTGATGCTCAAGCGTTTCCCACTCTCCCGCCACGGATGTGCCTTCTCTCCTGTGGGCATGCTCTGGTGATGCATAAATAGTGTTGCTACCAACAGGACGCTTTTCCCACCTCTGAGGCGAAAGCCACGCGGTCCGCCCTTCAAAGCAGCCATTTTCTCCAGGGGAGCCGGTCAGCTGGAGATCCCTTATAGACGGGGGAGATCTCCCGGCCCCTCCTGGAGGCTGGTAACCCCGTGTCCCACCTTTCCAGCGTCATTTGGACCAGCAGGGCTGGGTAAAAGTGCCCCCAGAGTTCTGCACTTTCCATTCTAAAATTATTGTTCTGTGACGTTCACCCTTCCTCCCGCAGCACTTATGGCTTCTTCAATGCCCCTTCTGGCTTTGATCCCGTCCCCTGAATTCCTGCCTTGCAAAACCTGCTCGAGAGTCAACCTTCCCAGAACTGGGGGTTGCAACAAGGCTGGGGGCCCTTCTGCCGCGAAACTGTGACCCCCTCCCCTTCCCATCTCTTCCCCCCACTTCCCCCTCCTTCCTCCCAAAAGAGCCTGCCACCCACTCCTCGCTCGTCTGTTTTAACCCTTTCGGAGCTGCAGACTTCCCGTCCCAGGCCGGGGTTTCCCTCTTTCTCTCCTCCCGTCTCTGGGGCTGCAAAGGGAGAGTTTCTTCCCCGGGGAGGCAGCCAGCCCTACTCCAACTGACTTTGAAGGCCCTTCGGACAGCGCTGGCTCTTCGGCTTGGAAACGGAGATGAGCACCGCAACCCTAGAGTCGGATCCGACTGGCTTTCGAGCAAGGAAACCTTTATAGGAGATGGATGAAGAAGGATTTGGGGGGGGG
>NW_015164314.1:0-3653 GCF_001447785.1 Gekko japonicus | reverse complement strand
TTGCAAGAGAACCGCAACTCCTCCCGAGTCAGCAGCGACGGAATGTCCCAGAAGGTGGATATGCGCCCCCCCCCCTCATCCTGCGGTTTCTGAGGTTCAGACTTCTGCCTTTCCATTCTTGGTCCAAGGGACCTGCCGCTTTCTGAGAGTCCAGATCCCGGGGCCTGGATCTCTCCCGGCCAGGAGGTGGGGCAGGGCGGAGGTAGGAGACCACGTGGAATCAGAGCAGGGGAGAAATGCTCCTGGCAGGAAATCAGCAACCCCCCCCCCCAAGTACACCTGGTGTCCTGGTGAAGAATGACAGGACTCTCTAATCTGGAGAGCCGGGTTGGATTCCCCACTCCTCCTCCTCCGCCTCCTCCACATGAAGCTGCCGGTGACCTTGGTCCAGTCCCGGTTCCCCCAGAACTCTTTCAGCCCCACCTTCGTGGGCGCGGGCGCGCATGCGTGGCCGAGGAAGGGAATTCCCTTCTGAACCGGGGAGGGCTTCGGAGCAGCAGCAGCAGCAGCCGCCAAGCAGCCGGACCCGCCTCTGGGGAGGTCTCCTTGGAAGTAAGGGGCATGCACCACGTGGCGGGGGTGTGTGAGAGAACAAGCGTTTTGGTCTTGGAAGGGAGGAAGGGGGGATCCTGCCAGTCCGCGGCTGTCCGGGGGTTGCCACCTCCCGGATGGCGAATTCCTGGACATTTGGGGGAGGGGGGGTGGACCTCAGGTGGGAACCAGGCCGTAGAAGAGTCCATCTCCCTCCGGCGCAGCCCTTTCCTCCCCCGGGGGAGCGGATCTCTGCCTGCTGGAGGTCGGCTGTGAAAAGTACTGGGTTCGCAGTATGGAGGACACATGCTTGCACACCTTTATTGTACCTAACATCTAACTTAAAAACGGCCCGGCAAGGCCAACTATATCCACCCCCACCCAGCACACCTCGAGTCCCATTGGAGGGTTTGAATTTCCCGCCAAAGTGGCTATTGGTTGTTGGTGGTGGGGAACTGGGGTCCTATGTTCCTATTGTTCAGGGGGGGCTAAGCTCCTGACTGTGCCGTGGACCCCTAGTGGCGGTGGGCGTCCATAACAGGCTGTGCTCCCGGGAGGACTCCAGGAAGAGGCGGAGATGCCTGGCTTTGCTGCCCCTCCTTCCCTTGCATTTGGGGTGGCGCCCCTGGCGGGGCCTCTGGCTGGAGACCCGGAGGGAGGGGGGCTGACCTCCCTCTGGAATTCGTTTGCAAGAGAACCGCAACTCCTCCCGAGTCAGCAGCGACGGAATGTCCCAGAAGGTGGATATGCGCCCCCCCCCCTCATCCTGCGGTTTCTGAGGTTCAGACTTCTGCCTTTCCATTCTTGGTCCAAGGGACCTGCCGCTTTCTGAGAGTCCAGATCCCGGGGCCTGGATCTCTCCCGGCCAGGAGGTGGGGCAGGGCGGAGGTAGGAGACCACGTGGAATCAGAGCAGGGGAGAAATGCTCCTGGCAGGAAATCAATCAGCAACCCCCCCCCCAAGTACACCTGGTTTCCTGGTGAAGAATGACAGGACTCTCTAATCTGGAGAGCCGGGTTGGATTCCCCACTCCTCCTCCTCCGCCTCCTCCACATGAAGCTGCCGGTGACCTTGGTCCAGTCCCGGTTCCCCCAGAACTCTTTCAGCCCCACCTACCTGACAAGGTGCCTGTTGTTGAGGAGAGGGTAAAGGCAGGGGATTGTAAGCGGCATTGAGATGCCTTCAGGCAGAGAAAAGTAGGGTATAAAAACCTCCGTATGACCCTCCTCTGGTGGTGGGAGCACAGGGGCTCCTGGCCTGACTCAGTCCTGGGTCAGAGGATGTGGGCCGGAGACCAGTTCTCAGGCGGTGGCCCTGGCCGAAGGTCTCCTCCTGAGTCAGGCAGAGGAGAAGAGGCAGGCAGAACAGGCGAGGGGGTTTCCTCCAGGTGTGTCCAATCCAAGCAATGATATTGGGCCTTATCCTAAAGCTACCCTGCCAGATAATTGCCCAACTTTTAATCATCCACATGGGAGATTTCGTGGGCTCCTTCAGTAGCCTCTTCTACTAGAGAACTTCTGATTCCTCCAGATAACTCACCAGGTCTGATGGGTGCAGAGTCTGGGAGTGGGGCAGGATCCATTCCTTGGTCTCTTCTCCATTCCAGCTCTTATCTCTCTCCCTTGCTGCTTTTTTCAGATGTGGGGACCTATCGCCCCTTCCTTCCCTCAAAAGAAATTAAGTTGGGGGGGGGGGGGGTTGCGAAACCTCAGGAGAACTATTCAGACTGGTGGATAAAAGGAGCCTCCACCTTCTGGGGCAGCAGAGCTCTGAAAAGTAGTTTCTCGGGTCCAAAAATATTGAGAAAATCTGGTTTTTGTGCCTGTGCTTCAAGGGGCTTCTGGCAGGCCGCTGTGGGAAACAGGGTGTTGGGGTTGGGGGTGGATGGCAGGTTTTTGGCCTAGCTTCCCCAGGAACTTCGGGGAGGGGCCTTGGGACAGATGTGATGTCATGTTGATGTTGCGTCTGGCTGGAAACTAGGTTGGGAAATGAGCCTGCCAAGAGACACTCTGAAAACTCACTCATATTCTCCTCGAGTCTCCAGATGCGCTCAAGTCACGTCTGTTTCCGAATGTGAGACGGTGACATGTCATGCAACGTCTTTCCCTCCCCGCAGAGCAAACACAAGTTTCACAGAAGTCTGAAATATGTTGGCCGGATTTATAATCCCTGAGGCTCATGGGTACCATATGCTTCTCTTCTGCCTCTACCGGAATACAGTGAAAGCTGTTTAAAAATGTGTTGAGTGTACACAGGGCGAGGTTTCACAACCCTGGGAAGGATGTGTGTGTGAAGCAGGGAACCAGCAAGCAAACACCCTTCCTTACTCCTTTGTCTCAGGAACAGGCAGTGAAGAGATGCTGTGGAGCTGTCATCTTTTCAGAGGTGTGGAAAGGGCTTCCGTACTTCCAGTCCAGGTAGGAGAGGTGAGTGTTAAAGTATTCTGACACCCCAGGACTGTTTCTTTGGGACCCTCCCTTTCCTCTTTAGTTCTTTTCTTGGCTGGGTGGAGACTGGGAAGGGAGTGACTGAATCCATAGAGCGAGATCTCATTTCTCAAAAAACACCCAGTTTATTTACAATATACCGTATTTTTCGGACCATAAGACGCACTTTTTCTTCCCAAAAAAGTGAGGGGAAAAGTGTGTGCGTCTTATGGACCGAATGTGGGAAATGCCCATGGCAAAAGTTAGAGTAATGCAAGCGTCCAGCCAGCAGGGCTCGCTCACCTTCCCGCGCTCAGCCATCCATCTATCCAAAGAATGCTTCCCGCCGCTGCCACTGAGGTCCTCAGCCATACAAAGAATGCTGCCCCCCCGCCGAGGTCCTCTCATCCCCCCACCCAAAGAAACCCCCCCCCCCCCCCCGCCGCTGCCGCCGCCGCTGATGTCCTCAGCCATCCAGCCATCCAAAGAATGCTTCCCCGCCCCCGCCGCCGAGGTCCTCTCAGCTTTTTAGCCTCCGGCACACATAGAAAACATCTATGCAGCAGCCAAACGTCACACTCACAACTTTAATGCCAGCAGCTCACAACGGAAAAGTTTTGCTCCATGGCAAAAGTTCTATGCAGCAGTCAAATGTGTAACTCACAAATGCAAGCGTCCAGCCAGCAGGGCTCTCTC
>NW_015164313.1:92102-124153 GCF_001447785.1 Gekko japonicus | reverse complement strand
ACATTTCAGATTCCTGCTTTCTTGATGGCGCCAGATTCTACAGACCGACCTGGTTAATGGTTTAGATACTCAGATGACTTAGCTCTCTTTCTGTGCCCTGGGCCAACCTGCTTTCTGTGCGTCCGTCTGTGCCAGGATGGTTCTCTTTCCTCCCCTCTCCCACAAGCTCAGGGATCAGGTGTTATTTCTCTCTAAGTTCTGGCTCTAGGCTGCTTTGGGGGCCTCTTGCTGTGCTCCCATTCATCTGCCCAGCCCCATAAGGGAGGCTAGCAATGGAAAGGGGTGGTCAGTCAGCAGATGCAAAATGTTGCATGCAGCACCTTTCGGTGACATGGTGGTGAGCCAGGAAGAGGGGATAGTGACTACACAAGACTTGGATGGGGTTGGATACCGCTTGTGGTGGCATCTTCCTCCAACACCGGGGTTCTTCCCTTGATGCAAGAGAGCATCAAGGGAAGGTTCCTTGCGCTAAATGGAAGTGCCACCACAAGCAGGTCAAATCTGTGGGGTCCAGCCCGACACACAGTCTCCAAAATTATTTCTTGGAACTCAGGGAGTGGCTGTTTCCACCATCAGGTATCCTGGGTAACAACCCTGTGACCCGACCTATGGGCAGACTGTATCTTTAAACCAATTTTGAGAGCCAGACAGTCCTTAGCAAGATGACAGCTCCTCTCTCATCCATGCAAGTTGTATGATCGCCGTATCAGAAGTGTCCTTTCTGGTGGGCATCGGACTTCTTGAGCTTGGGGAAGAGGCAGATTTTCTTTGGCCGGGACGTTTAGGGCCAGATCTGCACAGGCTCCGGCACTGCCGCAGCTCGGCTGGGGAGAGTCCGCAATCTTACCCTTCTGAGGCTTGAGGCGTGGACACCGCAAAGGTGAAAATGGGTCTGCTAGAGAATTGTGCTGCTTCTTAGCTGGCAGGGAAAGGAGAGAGGTGCCTGCCAGGTAAGAAACAGTGACACCACTTGCTCACAACCTGCCTGCAGCGAAGGGTGAAAACTCAAGATACTGCCCATCGACCATTCCAGCACTAGCCGTCATGGTACCCATGAACGATCAAGGATAGTGAATTGGGAGGGTTTTTTTTTTGCTAAGTTAGGATTTATCTCAGAATCACAGCCCCAAGGTAGCCATCCCTTGAGCCCCAGTGGCCTAAACAAGCTTGTAATGTTCTGTTGTGGCAAGATGCGTGGCATAGAGTACGCCCGTGGGTTCAACCTTTTCTCTGTGCACATCAGTTGGCCTCGAGCATCTTTCTGTCAGCCCAGCATCTCTTTCACCTGGATCCTTGTTGGTCTCTCCTCTTGGGTAATCACAGGTGTGGTTTGATTGTTGCTTTCTGTCTTCAATATTCTCTGGTTGGAACTTTTTGCTGTGGTTTACATTTTGGGTGTTGGTAGTGGGACAGAGCAAACGAAAAATAAAATTTGAAGGGGAAAATCCACACCGAGCCATGCTCAAGCAAGGATTCTCGCCCCATTGGCGAGACGTCCTCTGCACTTAAACCGGAGTTGTTGTTGTGCAAAGCTGAGCTTCAAGCTGCCTTTTGGAGGCAAACTCCTCCAGAAATTCCTGGCAGGACAGAGGGCAGGAAAGTTGCAGCGGGGTTGTAGCTGAAAACTCAAAACAAGTGCTGGTTCCGAGCATTCAGTTCACTGAAAAATCCTCATCCTCATTTCTTCCTAACCTGAAATAGATTGTGGTTCAGAAGTTCCAAGCGCACCCTTCTGTTATGTAAATGGTTTAACCATACATGCACACACACCCCTCTTATAACAAATGACTGGATTTTCAGTTTGAAGGTGGACAATACCAATAAAGTTTTTAAAGTTGAATCCAGAAGTGAGTATTGCATCCTGGACTCTGGCTGTCGAGGGGTGGGGGAGGATTGTGTGAACTCCAGAGCTAGCCCCAAATGTGCCAACTTTGATGCATGGGAGGGGGAGTCCCACATCCCTCAAACAGGTGAAATGGACTTTGGGATAATTTGACGGGCCCACTTTTTGGAAGTGGGTTCAAGGTTCTTGATGCATGTGGGGTTTTGTCTTTTGTTTTGTTCTCCCACGTGAGCCACGATGGATGGAGCAGAGGGCTTTTCCACTTTTTTTCTTCCCTATCATGAGCAACACCATCACGACCCTTGGTGTTCCAAGGAGCATCCGCTGGGTTCCCTGGAAGGCTCCCACCTTGGCACCCCTCAGTGCCACCAGTTTAGGTTGCTTTCCAGTCATGCCCAGGGTCACCAATGCCAGTCTCCAGGTGGGACCTGGGGAATTCAGTGTGCCCTCTAAGCTGAGTTAGTGTGAGCTAGGTCACGGTTTTTTAGCCTCCAGCTCACACGTTTTTGTCTCAGCCCAGGAAGGACGGCTCCCGAGCAAACTAATTTACGCAGTAGCCAAATTGCTCGCTCACAACTTTAATGCCAGTGGCTCACAACGTAGAATTTTTGCTCACAAGACTCCACAGCTGAGCGTTGCTGGGGATCCCCCGGAATTACAGCTCATCTCCAGACCACAGAGATCAGTTCCCCTGAAGAACACGGAAGCTTTGGAGGGCGGACTCTGTGGCCTTGTACCCCACTGAGGTCCCTGTCCCAGCCTGGACCTGGCAACCCTCCCACTTAAGGATCAATATCCTTGTGCCCAATATAAATCCCAATCTCTTTTTGTAGAAAAAGCCCAGCAGGAACTCATTAGCATAATAGGCCACACCCAACAACAGGAACTCATTCGCATATTGGGCCACACCCCTGACAGCACAGCTCATTAGCACATTAGGCCGCACCCCCGTGTTACCAGAAGTGTGGTCCTCCAGCCACACCCACCTTTTGCTTGTTATTCTGTTTACCTTGTTTGTTGTCAAAACCCAGGGCCTTTTTTTGTAGCAGGAACTCCTTTGCATGTTAGGCCACACACCCCTAATCTAGCCAATCCTAATGAGTTTCTGCTGTTGGGTGTGGCCTATTATGCTAATGAGTTCCTGCTGGGTGTGGCCAACTCTGGAGCCAGCCGGAACTCCGTTCCTGTACGTTCCTGCCCAAAAATAGCCCTGCTTGTGACTGGAGGTACTGGAGCCTTACCATACTTTTTCTTTCTTTCTGAGGAATAGGAAATGGGTATTATTATTTTAAGCAAGTGAGGGTGTATTTCTTGTACCGTATTCATTTATTTTCCTCACTGAACTGTGCCAAGAGCTGAGCCCCACCGATATCTCTGTTCTGCTGTGGACACGGAGATCAGATAAAGCCGGGGTCCCCAAAATGGCTGGCGCAGCTTATCGTACCTTCCATCACACTGTGAAGATAATGTGCTGCGGTGGTAGCTGCTGCTAAAGCAATGTTTTTAAAAATCTGCACAGCTAATCAAATCTCCAGTGGCTGATCAGAGGCCTTGCTGTGCAAAAGTCTCACCTGGCCGCACTCATATTCTAAGAAGAAGAGATTGGATTTATATCCCGCCCTTCATTCCCCAAAGGAGTCTCAGAGCGACTTACAATCTCCTTTCCCTTTCCCCTCCCCACAACAGACACCCTGTGCGGTAGGTGAGGCTGAGAGAGCTCTTTTGAGAACTGCTCTTGAAAGAACAGCTCTGAGAGAACTTGTGACTGACCCAAGGTCACACCAGCAGCTGCATGTGGAGGAGTGGGGAATCAAACCCGGTTCTCCCAGATTAGAGTCTGTGCTCTTAACCACTACAGCAAGCTGGCAAGTGTCCGGAAAGGTGTCAGCAGGCACCGTGGCACCCATGGGCCCTACATTGGGGACCCCTGAGATCTATCCCAGGCCCTTGTGGCAGCATCCCTGGGGCTTGGTTTGAACCCAGCTGGCATCACCGCAGGCCTAGGAGGGGGATGGATGCGCTTTGCTCGGTGCGGCAAAATACCTTCAGCCCTAGGGGCTCTCCAGCACACATTATTCCTTTCAACTATTTGTAGCCCGGTTTTCTGCCACTGTTGGTGGCGTGGATCTGCCAACCAGCAGGGTTTCCATCCTTAAAGTGATCTCGGACACCTTAAGGACTGACGGATATTACAACCTTGCCTCTGCCAGCAGTGAGCTTTGGCCCACCAAAACTTCTGCCAGAATGTTTGTTAGCCCTTCCAGGTACCACAAGAGACTTTATTTAAGTTTGCTTGGGCAGACGGCACGGCACGCAGTCCCCTTTCTAGAATTTCGTGCTCGGCTGCAGGGCCAACGTCTGCCCTCAGGGGTCAGCCTGGAGCCATTGCCGCCACCGGGACGTGCCTTATGCTTGCAGAAGCCGTGCCCTGGCCCAGTGAGCGCATCTTTCTTTTGTTTGCGGAAACCAGATCTCTGGGGCTTCAGGGTGTGTCCAGAAATAGGTGACAGGGCAGGGTTAATTTTAGGGCTGGGTCTATTTTCAAATCTGTTTATTAAAGTAAGGCGGTATGTGTATGTGTGTGCATAGGATCAAGTTTACCTTGTGCAGCAGCCAGCGTAAACTCCGTTGGCGCAAGCTGCCAGAGGCCTTTTCTGGACAGACAGACGGGGCTAAACTTGTGGTGCGACCAGATTCCAGGGCCAGCCGTCTCGTCCCCTGCTGCTCTGACCCTTGCCGTTCCCACTCTTTTCTGGCTACATGGCCCCGCTCCACGACCCAACCAAGGAGGCCCCCCATCCCTTCCTTCCCCCCCATAATCCCCACTTGCCAGGGTATTCTTGGAATGTGTGATGGCATTGTAGTTACCTTGTGAAATTCTTCCAGTTAGTACCAGTTGTCTGCCCCCCCTCCCCGAGAGCCCCCAAACCAGTTTTGCTGTGGGTATATTTTTGCAGCCGAGCATGGTCAATGGGTGGGGGAGTCTCAGGATCCGAGCTGTTGAAAACAAGTGACCATATTAGGCCTTTGAAGCTGGGGCTAGGTTGGGTCCTGCTCTCTGACAGAAAAAGAAGAAGAAGAGGAGGAGGAGATTGGATTTATACCCCACCCTTCACTCAGAGTCTTACAATCTCCTTTCCATTCCCCTCCCCACAGCAGACACCCTGTGAGGTAGGTGGGGCTGGGAGAGCTCTGAGAGAACTGCTCTTGAGAGAACAGCTCTGACAGAACTATGGCTTGCCCAAGGTCATACCAGCAGGTGCAAGTGGAGGAGTGGGGAATCAAACCCGGTTCTCCCAGTTTAGAGTCCGCGCACTTAACCACCACACCAAACTGAGCAGAAGCTCTTGCCCCAGGAGTGGGGCTTGCCACCGATAGGAATGCCATAATGCTACCAGCACAGAGGGCTGACGTAAGGCACTCCGTCTTGAGGGAAGCCAGGGGTCTATCAAGCTCACTTCTCTCCTATGACTGGCAATGCTTCCCTAAGGCCTCAACAAGATAGAGAGGCCTTTCCTGGCCCTGTTCCTGAGATCTTTTGTTTATTTAGATATTTATTTTCCACTGTTGACTCCCCTATGGGGTTGACAGCATCATCCCTACCTCCTTTTTATCCTCACAACAACAATTCTGGGAGTTGGATCAGGCTGAGAGAAAGAGAGAGACTGGCCAGGCCAAGGTCACCCCAGGCCCTGGCAAAGTGGGATTCAAACCGAGGGCTGCCAGAACCTAGTCTGAGCCCCTAACCTCTACACTACACTGGTTTTAGACAGAGTTACCTAGCTCAGTATCTTCTCCCCATACTGGCAATGAATCTCTAGGGTTGCAAGTAGAGAAAGTCCTTTTATTTAGGGTTGCTAGGTTCCCCCTGGTCACTGGCGGGGGATGGGTGTGTAGGGTTGCCAGATCCAGGTTGGGAAACTCCTGGAGATGTTGGGAATGGAGCCTGGAGAGGACAGGGACCTCGGTGGGGTACAATGCCCCAGAGCCCACCCTCCAAAGCATCCGTTTTCCCTAAGGGACCAGATCCCTGTAGTCTGGAGATGAGCTGTAATTTCAGGGGCTCCCCAGATCCCACCTGGAGGCTGGCCTCCCTACTGAGAGATCCTTGAACTGGGGATCAGGCCTAGGATCTTCTGCTTGCAAAGCAGTGGCCCTACCCAGGGGTCATTTCGTAGAAAAAGAGGTGCAGGGGCTCATTAGCATAACTCATTAGCATAAATTATTTGCATATGCCACACCCCCTGACATCACCGGAAGTGTGTCAGAAGGCAACACCCACCGCTCAGGCTCCACTGGACTGTTTTGGATTGCTAGCTATTGGGGGGGGGAACGTGCAGATCTGTCCTCGCAGAGGAGGGAGAGCTTGTACCTGAATAAAACTCGGTCTTAAAGGTGCCACTGGACTGTTTTGGACCAGGAGGCGGGGGGGGGGGGCTCTGCAACCTACCTGGCTGCTTCTTGCTCTGACTGAGGGCTGCTGGGAGCAGGGGGTGGGGCTTGTTGCATGTGCCCGCCCCCTGGGCTCTTTGCTGCCGGAGCGCCGCTCCTGTGTGCTCCTGCAGGAAATGACCCCTGGCCCTACCACAGAGCCTCTCCAAGATGGAAGCCGCCTTCCCCTCTGCTGTTTGAGGAATGTTTCCCCAACTCAGCTGGGAGAACGAATCCTAGATGCCGCCTTGCTGGAGAGACTGGACCTGTGTGCAACCCGAGCCTTCCTCTGGTGGGCCTGGAGGTCCCCTTCTGTATGCCGAAGTCTGATGTAAATTTCCCCGATGAGAAAGCAGGTCGGCTGGCAAGCAGCACCCTGTGGCCGTACCATGTCGCTGAAGAGGCTGAGATCTTGTCAGGGGCCTGAGCTCCAGAGCAGAGCTAACCCCAAAGAGTGCTGGTAGCAGGAACAAGATTCTAGCAAAAACTCTGCAGGGTATCAGCTGATCGGGGGTGCCCCTCGAGAGCATTGCAGCGAGACAGCTGCTTTCTGTTGAGCCCAACAGCTGGGTCTCTGGGGCTGCTGCTGCTGCTGGAAGGTGCCGGGGGGAGGGGGGTCACTGTATCAACCTGTCACACACCGTCTCCTCCCCCTCCCCATTTCAAGACCCATTTATCGCCCGATCTTTTAATTCTCCCCCCCCCCCCGGCATGTCTCTGATTTTTAAATAGCAGCACCCAAATTAGCTAGGCTCAGACGGAGTTCACGATGGGGCTCTGCCAGCTGCTCTCTCCTCCCTGCACCCTGCTCCATCCACCGAAAGACAGCCACAAGCATGCGCACTCCGCCACGCAAAGCCTTACAGTCTCTCACCTTAGCGGGAGCAGGGCTTTTTTGTAGAAAAAGCCCAGCAGGAACTCATTAGCATAATAGGCCACACCCAACAGCAGAAATCTATTAGCATATTAGGCCACACCCTGACAGCACAGCTCATTAGCATATTTGACCACACCCCTGTGCCTCCCGTTGGCTTGCCCGGGCAAGCCGGCCCTTGGACAGGCTGGGGAAGACACGGGGAGGTATTTAAATGGAAACGTACCGCCAAGCATATGGGTGAGATCAGGAGAATTCCTACCTATACAGTTCTTCCTGCCTTTTCCTCCCCCTTTTTTTCTCCTGGGACAGTGTTATAGTATTATGCTGCACCATCTGATCTGATAAACTGTCAATGTCTGGAAATGCTTGAATTGTTTTTAAGCTGGTTGTTTTGATTGTATCCTAATTTTGTTATTGCATGTTGTGAGCTGCTGCGAGCCCCACAGTAGTGGTGGAAAGTGGGATACAAATAGAATTAACAACAAGAAGAAGAAGCTCCAGAAAGGTTGGGGACCCCCCGTTCCTGTGCGTTCCTGCCCAAAAATAGCCCTGAGTGGGAGTATAAACAACGGAGAAGGTCTGTGACCAGACCAAGGTGGGTCCATTTGGTCCCAGCATGGAGGTTCCGCTAGTCACTGTTGATGCCTCTGGCTTGTGGCCTTTAGCAGTCGCCGGAGATGGACCGTCATTGCATGGGTTGATCCGGACCGGTTAGTTCTAGTTTCAAGGTCACATACTCTTCTTTATTTTTTTGCAGTCGTAGCACATCCCACCTAGTGGGCATGACTTCGCCATTCTAATAGGTCTCCACTCTGGTCGATTTTTACTCCCACCGTTGGGTCCTGTGGCAGTGAGTTCCACAAGCCTACAACGCGCGCCTGTTCTCATGTGGCCTGAGCCTCCCCAGCATCCAATGAGGCTCATGCTTGAGAGAGGGAGCTGTGATCAGATCTGGTCTTTGCCACACACCCACCAGCTGGCCTCAGCTAAGCTGCTCTCAGGGGTGATAGTGCTGGTCTACCTTACAAGGGTTGCCGTGAGGACCCTGACGAGATAAGGTGCGTGAACAGTTTGCACACTTGGAACCACTAAAACCGGGGTCCTCTTCAACATTGTGCCCATGGGCGCCATGGTCCCGCCAACCCCCTTTCTTGGCACCCGTCAAGTGTTTTTAGAAAGAGGGTGGGGCTAGGGTGGGGCTCCTGCCCAGCAGGCCTTCTGATTGGCCACTGGAGATCCGATTGGCTGGGCAGATTAATGTTGTTTAGCCGGTAGTTTGCCACTACAGTGCTGGTTTCATCCTCTATCTTACTCCTCGTTCCCTGATAGTTTAAAAAATTACTCTTTGGGCTTCTTCTGTGTGTGTGCACGTGCGCGCGTGTATGTGTGTGCGCGCAGCTCCCCCTCTTGTGATCATTTTGTGGTTGCACCTCCCCACTCTGTGTTAAAATTCCAAAGGTGTCCACCATTCCAAGGGTGTCTTCAGGACCGCCTCTCCTGGCATACCCTCCTTCCCAAAAAAGAGCATTACGTTCCTTGACTAACAACCCACCCTGGACCAAGACACAATTACCTGGCTTCGACCTGAGCCAGAGCCTTCTCGGCTGTGGCTCCGGCTTGGTGGAACGCACTTCCAATTGAGATCTGGGCTCTGCAGGACTTGGTACAGTTTCCCTGGGCCTGCAAAATGGAAATGTACCGCCAAGCATATGGGTGAGATCAGGAGAATTCCTACCTATACAGTTCTTCCTGCCTTTTCCTCCCCCCTTTTTTCTCCTGGGACAGTGTTATAGTCAGGGCTCTTTTTGTAGAAAAAGCCCAGCAGGAACTTATTAGCATAATAGGCCACACCCAACAGCAGGTTTGGAATTCATTAGCATAATAGGCCACACCCCAACAGCACAGTTGATTAGCATATTAGGCCACACCCCCATGTCTTCCCTTGACTTGCCCAGTTGCCCCACGGGATGCCTGGCAAGCTGGCCCTTAAATGCCTCCCCGATCCTTCCAGGGCCCCCCCCCTGGCCTGCCCTCTTCGGAGTCGCTGGGGGGGGGGGGTCGCTCTCCAGGCCTTCCCTCTGGAGCCAGGCACGCAGAGGTTTTAGCTGTAGTGGGCGTGGCCAACTCTGAAGCCAGCCCGGAACTCCGTTCCTGTGCGTTCCTGCCCCAAAATAGCCCTGGTTATAGTATTATGCTGCACCATCTGATCTGATAAACTGTCAGTGTCTGGAAATGCTTGAATTGTTTTTAACCTGGTTGTTTTGATTGTATCCTAATTTCGTTATTGCATGTTGTGAGTTGCTGCGAGCCCCACGGTAGTGGGGGAAAGTGGGATACAAATAGAATTAACAAGAAGAAGCTCCAAAAAGGTTGGGGTCCCCCTGCGTTCAAGCCCACTTTTGCGCTCTCCTCTACCTACCCCTGCACTAGGTAAATGTTAAATATAATTTACCATTATACATTCTTAAAGCCTCTCTCCCACCTGCACTGTGCTGTACTCACGGCCTATCCTCCATCAGCTTCTGAAGCAGGAAGGTGTTGGTAAACAGAGATTCCCTATCTTAAAATTTCACCTACCGCTGGACTAAGAGCTGCTGCAGATGAACACAGGGAAGCTGCCTTATACAGACTCCGGCCCTTGGTCTTGTCTGCTCTGACTGGTGGCAGCTTTCTGGGGTCTTAGGCAGACGTCTTTCACATCAGCTTCCACCTAGAGATGCTGGAGATCGAACCCGGGACCTTCTGCATGCCAAGCAGATGCTCTGCCGCTGAGCTTCAGCTCCCTCCCTGCTTTCTAAACACACTCAGCAACACTCACTGTCTGGGCTGCTGTGAGGGAGAAAGAGGCAGGGTGCTGGCACTGGATATCCCCACAGGCGCCGGCGTTTGCAACTGTGCACCATCAGCAGAGCCTATCTCAAAAACACATCTGTTGCCTGCACCCCACCCAGAGCTTTAACATCAATGGAGATGCTTAGAAGGGGGGATTGAAGCTTTCAAAAACATGTGCGTGTGCATTTTCGAAATGTGTTTTCCAACAGTGTTCCAAAAGGTGAAATCGTTTCCAGGGGCAGGGACCCAACTACTGTCCCCTGGTCAACGGGGACGTTTGGAGGGCAGGGAGGGTGGGAGGGCCTTAAACTCTGCAGCTTTGAGCTGGTGGTGGAGCCAGCTCTCTCTTCTCTCCATGTAGGGTCAGGGGGTGGAAAACAAGCTGATGGTTTCCTCGGAGGAAAGCTTTGAAAATGTGGGGGGTTTAAGTGGAATGAGAAAAGATGGCCAGGGTGTGCGGGGTCAGGGAACATGATAGTTTTATAGAATGGTGTGGACTCTGGAGCTAAGGAAGAGAGAGTATGGTTTTTCCTTCGTCCATTACAGTAGAACATGAGAGTAGAATTTGGGGGGGGGGGTTTGTCACCCAATAAAGCCAACTGGTGGTAGATTCAGGACAGACAAAAGGAAGTCCTGCAGTCAAAGAAGGAGAAGAGGTGGTTTTTATACCCCACTTTTCATTACTCAAAGGAGTCTCAGAGCGGCTTACAATCGCCTTCCCTTCCCCTCCCCACAAAAGACACCCTGTGAGGCAGGTGGGGCTGGGAGAGCTCTGGGAGGACTGTGACTGATCCAAGGTCACCCAACTGGCTGCATGTGGAGGAGTGGGGGATCAAACCCAGTTCTCCAGACTAGAGTCCGCCACTCTTAACCGCTACACCAAACTGGCTGAACTTGTGCAATTTGCCACCGTGGTATATGGTGTTGGCCACTACTGTACACATGTTCATATTGAGATATATGTCTAGATGATAAAGGTAGCAAGCAGTTACTAGATCAGTTTGATCTGTTTGACAGTCCTAGCTGTCATGCTAGTGATTAAGTTGTACTAGCAGGTGTTCTCTATCAGGCATTGTTAGAGTAGGTAATTAATTCACCTTGTTAGTGATTGGCTGGGTTTAGTATATTAGCTATCAGCTTGATAAGCTAGGTGGGGACTTAGTCTCTCAAGCTAAGGCACGGTATGCTCTATGATAGCCTGTATATCTCTGTGTATATATTCACCATTGTATCTATATAAACTTTCTATGCACCTTCATCACCAGTTGGTCTCCAGCTTCTTATTTACTACACCCAATAGTTCAGGGCTGTCAAGTTGCAACAGACTTATGGCGACCCCAGCAAGGGACCTTCAATGTAAGTTGGAGGCAGAGGTGATTGACCATTGCTTTCCTCTTCAGAGCCTTCCTTGACGGTCTCCCATTCAAGGACCGACCCTGCTTACCTTCCAAGATCTGGCGAGATCTGGCTATACCAATGCTGCCTTTCGTCCCAGCCACTGCTTTAGAGCACTTTAAAAGACCAGACAGATTCAGGGAGGAGGGGTCCTTTGATGGCTATGGGCCATGAGGGCTCAATGGAGCCTCCATGTTCCAAAGCAGTCTACTCCCAAGTACCAGTTGGTGGGAAGCCACATCGAATGGAGGTGTTGGCCTCCGTGCTCCTTCATGGACCTTCCTAGGAGCACCTGATTGGCCACAATTGGAAACAGGATGCTGGACCAGGTGGGCTTTTGCCCTGATTGGGCAGGACCCTTGGTGCACCCTTAGGGTTGGTAAAATACAAAGGTACAACTAGGTGATTTTATGAATTGGGGCTGCATCCGTACCACTTCATTAAATCACAGCTGTCCTTCACTCCCGGATCTTCCAGTTCGGTCAAGAGCGTCCAGGTACAAACAATCACCATAGTGCCACTGTGTACCAGCAGCTGAGGTTTAATTTTGAAGACAAAACCCCACTTCGGGTTGGGGAAGGTGTTACGTGGCCACAAAAGTTGGCACATGTGATTAAATTAGAAGAAGAAGAGGAAGAGATTGGCTTTATACCCTGCCCTTCATTACCTAAAGGTGTCTCAGAGCTGCTCACAATCTCCTTCCCCTTCCCCACCCCACAGCAGACACCCTGTGAGGTAGGTGGGGTTGAGAGAGCTCTGACAGAAACTGCTCTTTCAAGGACAGCTCTTACCAGAACTATGGCTTGCCCAAGGTCATCCAGCAGGTGCAAGTGGAGGAGAGGGGAATCAAACCTGGTTCTCCCAGATTAGAGTCCACGCACTTAACCACTACACCACACTGGCTATCACACCAAATTGTGAGTCCGCTATGCTGGAAAAAAATGTGGGAACATTGGAGGCTATCTTCATTGTTGGCGACATTGTTCCTACATCAAACCTTTTTGGGAACAAATACTTAAACAAATCAAAACTATAACAGGAACTGAACTTTCCCCTACCCCAGATCACTTATTTCTTAATAGCTGGAAACATAGAAATTGCTCTTCTGCCTTCTATGACACAATTTCAGTTATTTTATTCACTGGAAAAGTACATTAATCCCAGATTTATCCTTATGGCATAAAGAGCTATGGGACCAATTTGTTGTTGTTCAGTCACACAGTTGAGTCCGACTCTTCGCGACCCCATGGACCAGCTCCCGCCAGGCCCTCCTGTCTTCTGCCGTCCTCTGAAATTTGCTCAATTTCATGTTCGCTGCATCGATGACACTGTCTAACCATCTCATCCTTTGCCGTCCCCGTCTTCTTTGACCATCAGTCTTTCCCAGCATCAGGGTCTTCTCCAGTGAATGCTCCCTTCTCATTTGGTGGCCAAAGTATTTGAGCTTCAGTTTCATTATATGGCCTTCCAGGGAACAGTCAGGGTTGATTTCTTTTAGGATTGACTGATTTGATCTTCTTGCAGTCCAAGGGACTCTCAAGAGTCTTCGCCAGCACCATAGTTCAAAAGAATCTATTCTCGGACCAATACATTATGGCAAAAATAACTGACAACCTATCCTATCTTGATTCTCAAATTTCCTCGTCCAACTTTGTGACAACTTGGGTTTCCCATTATGGAATACTTAGTAAAACAAGATGGAATCCCTAATGTGATTGGTGATCTGTGTGTGGTAGCTATAAAGTATTTTGGATACTCTTGTCTTAGTGAAATGGTTAAATCAATATGCATTGTTTTAGATTTATATATGTTCATCTCATTAATTTATGCTACACTTCTGATGCTGTCATCTTTGCTTTTGTTTTCTTCCTCTGCATGGTGGTTTTGAAAACATACAACAAAAAGTAAATTAAAAAGGAAAGGTATCACGTGGGTGCACGGCTCGTGGCAGCCAGACGGGAGTGGAACGTGGACATGGTGTGGAGCCCAGAGGTACTCATGGAGCGAGGGGTGCATTCCACTAGAGGAGGAGGTGAGAAGGGCCTGGTTGAGTTCCCAACCCCAACCCTTCCTCTTCCTCCCCCATCCTTGGGCTAGCGGAGCCGATGTTGTGCTTGCAGGGAAGTGTCGCATTCCTCTGTCATGTTTCCCTGAAAGGCGGTGACAAGCCTCGTCCTTGGGACCTTGTTGCACTCAAAAGGCTAATCTCCAAATTGGGGAGGGGCGACACAAACCCTCTGATTTGGCTCTGGGGCTTCCTGGAGAGGGCGCATAGCATTGCCCTATAGGGGAAAACAGCCTGCAGGGGAGTCACATGCACGGATCCCGGACTGTCCACCAGTGTCGGGGGTCATCCGCCTGGCGGGACAGGCTAATTGGGAAATGCGGCCCTGGGGTGTGCAAAGCAGCAGGACCTCGGGCCAGGCAAATCTCTCCTAAGGCCAGCAACTGGGGAAGTGCTGAGGAGCGCTGACCCAAAGGTTGCTTGTGTTGAGGCTGCAGGGGACCGGGGGGGGGGGGGCACAGCTCCCTAGCCTAGAACTGCCATCGAGTTCTGTAAGCCACCGCCCACGGTGATGGTGATACCAGAGCCAGTGTGATGTAGGAACAGGCCTGAACTGAGCGCTTTATACTTCAGAGAGGCCATGGCTCGGTGGCAGAGCACCTGCTTTGCATGCAGAAGGCCCCAGGTTCGATCCCTGGTATCGCCAGTTAAAGGCAGCAGGTGACATGAAAGGCCTCCGCCTGAGACCCTGGAGAGCCGCTGCCAGTCTGAGTAGACAGTACTGACTTTGATGGACCAAGGGGTCTGATTCAGTAGAAGGCAGTTTCATTTTTTCCTTTTGTGGACTATTTCTCTGCTGGTTCCTTGTTCTCAGGGCTATTTTTGGGCAGGAACGCACAGGAACGGAGTTCCGGCTGGCTCCCAAGTTGGCCACGCCCAGCAGGAACTCATTAGCATAATAGGCCACACCCAACATCAGAAACTCATTAGGATTGGCTACATTAGGGGTGTGTGGCCTAACATGCAAAGAAGTTCCTGCTACAAAAAAAGGCCCTGGGTTTTGACAACAAACAAGGTAAACAGAATAAGAAGCAAAAGGTGGGTGTGGCTGGGGGACCACACTTCTGGTAACATGGGGGTGTGGCCTAATATGCCAATGAGCTGTGCTGTCAGGGATGTGGCCTAATATGCTAATGAGTTTCTGCTGTCAGGGGTGTGGCCTATTATGCTAACGAGTTCCTGCTGGGCTTTTTCTACAAAAAAAGCCCTGCTTGTTCTCATATCCTTCCGATCCCTCTTCCCGACCTTGATCGTCTGAATGGCGGGGGGAAGTGGTGCTGTCAAGTTGCCCTGACCTGGATAGCCCGGGCAAGCCCGATCTCGTCAGATCTCGGAAGCTAAGCAGGGCTGACCCAGGCCAGTACTTGGAAGGGAGACCTCCAAGGAATACCAGGGCTCGGGACGCAGAGAAGAAGAGGCGATTGGATTTATACCCTGCCCTTCACTACTCAAAGGAGTCTCAGAGCATCTTGCAATCTCCCCACAACAGACACCCTGTTGTCCTCTTGTCTTGCGACTTTTGGAAGCCAGGACACTGAGACGGGGCATAGGGTTGCCATCCTCCAGGCGGGGGCTGGGGATCTCCCGCTTTTACAACTGGTCTCCAGCCGACAGAGATCAGCTCCCCTGGAGAAAACGGCTGTTTTGAAGGGTGGACTCTATGGCACTGGGCCATGCTGAGGCCCCTCCCCTCCCCAGACCCTGCCCTCTCCTGGCTTCACTCCCAAAGCCTTCAGGTATTTTCCAACCTGGACTTGGCAACCCTAACGGGGCAGCCCTCTGCCCTACTGGATCCGATTAACCCCCAGGCCCAGCCCCTCGCCTGAGCACCCCAAACAAAGAGAAGCACACAAGCGAGCTGAGCTGAATCCGATGCCTCTCCCGCTCGCTCTTTCCTTGACTCGCCATTGACAGAGCAGAGACGGCCGATCTTGAGTCCACATTGTTGCTTTAATTACAAACAGCATTCGTATCATACAATCAAGAGAGCCACAGCAGCAGTACAGGCGATGGGGGACAGTCTACCCAAAGCCTGCCTGGGACCTGCTGTGCAACAAGGCTGCTTGTGAGCCAGAATCCTGCTCTGGCCACACCTTGCCGGGAGGGAGCCCAGCAGCCAGGAACACTCCCATTTCTTCTTCTGTACCATTACAATGGAACTCCCCGCTCCCCACCAATCCCGCCCAATCATTTCTCTCCTTCTGGCTTGGCCAGGGACCAGCACCGTACCCACAGAACTAACCTCCAGCCACATTCCCCTCCCTTCTTTCATTCTGCAACGTTCCTGCGCCCCGAGCTGAAAACAGACATTATCCAGTTCCATCAGCCACCACCACCACCCCTGCCTCGGGAACAGACTCTCGTGCCGGTGATCTCTCCTCCTCACACCTTTCCAAATGGACCTCAATTCACACCTGAGAATTTAACCACTCCTCCATGAAGCTTCTCTTTGTAATTGTGTTGATGGGGCAGGTGGTGGGGGAATTAAGACGGCCCCTCTCCCAAAGCTTTCACTCCAGGGTATTTTGCTCTGCATCGAACACCTTCTGTCCGTTACCTTAATGTCCAGCAGTCAAGACCTCGGTGGGAATGCCACAATTCTTGCTTTGCATACATAAGATCTCAGCTTCAGTCCCCAGCATTCCCAGTTAAACATATAAAAGGTTTTTTTTCAGGATCTTCTACCTTTCTCTGCCTGAAACCTTGGAGAGCTACTGTCCATCAGAGCAGATAAAATGGAGTAAGATGGAGTACAGCAGGGGTCCTCAACATGGTGCCCAGGGGCACCATGACACCCACCACCATCCTTCCTGGCGCCCACCAAATATTTTTAGGAAGTTGGGGGGGAAGGCAGGTGGTCTCCTGCCCAGTAGGGCTTCCGATTGCTCACTGGAGATCTGATTGGCTGTGAAGACAGCTGTCTATACAGTGTTGGTTTTATTCTGTCTCTGGCTCTTCATTCTTAGTGTATTTTCAACGTTTATACCTCTTATGCCCTGCACTTCAGCCTTCCTCTGCGATTGTGGTTGGCTCTGCCTCCCATGGTGGTCATTTTGTGGTTGCGCCCGCCACCAAAGGTGCCCACAGGCTCAAAAAAGGCTGGGGGGACCCCTGGAGTAAGGGGTCTGTCTGACTTTGCATCAGGCAGGTTTACATATTCATGCAAAATGGGGAGAAAGTGTGCCTTGGTGACAGAGCAGATGCTTTGCATGCAGAAGGGTCCTGAGTTACAGGACCTTCAGTAATAGCTGCTGAGAGAAGCCTTTCCACTCCTGGCCTTCTGGAGACCCACTGCCAGTTCGAGGAGCCAATCCCGAGCAAGATGGACCAAAGCTTGGACTCTCTGCATCAGACAGCTTCTCTGAAAGGGGTGTGTGGCTCAGTGGAAAAGCCTCTGCTTGGCATGCAGAAGGCCTCAGGTTCAATTCTTGGTATCTCCAGTTGAACAGACCAGGTAATAGGTGAGGTGAAAGACCATGGAGAACTTGTCTGAGCAGACTGGCCTTGATGGACCGATGGTCTGGTTCAGGATAATACAATAGAAAAGTACAAGGGGCAGCAGTATGACAATATCAGTACATGAAACAAATACTGCAACAGTGCATATAATGAAGGATGTTGATACAATGTGTAATCACTTCATGATGTTTATTCTTTTTCACAGCAGGACGTCAACAGATGGTTAATGAAGGACGAACTTCCCCAGAGCTACCGTTCGTTTCGAACTCTCTTTTTCACACAATGGTCTCAGTTCCAAATCCATACATCACGAGACCTTTAGTAACAACTCTTTCCAGTTCAATGCAGAATTTCAAAAGCTCTTGGCAACAGAATGAATAAGTCGGGCGTACTGAGACCGTTGTGTGAGACCGTTGTGTAATCATGAAGTGATTACACATCATATCAACATCCTTCATTATATGCACTGTTGCAGTATTTGCAGTATTTGTTTCATGTACTGGTTCAGGATAAGGCAGCTCCATGTGTTCCTGGGCAAAAATCTACAGCACCGCTGCTCTGCTTTCAGAGCCATCCCTTGGTGATTAGGCACATGCTTTGCTTGCAAAGTATCCCAGGTTCAGTCCAGGCCTCTCCAGGAGTAGCTGCTGGAACAGACCTTTCTCTGCTTGAGATCTTAGTCAGCAGCTGCCAGCCACAGGAGGCAAGGCTAGCTGGATGGAGGACTAATCCAGGGATCCCCAACGTGGAGTCCATGGGCACCAAGCTGCCTACCAGCACTTTTCCTGGTGCCTGCCGAGTGCTTTTTGGAAAGCAGGTGGGGCTTTTGCCCAGCACGCCTTCTAATTGGCCACTGGGGGTTTAATCAGCTGTGCAGATTTGCAATGGAGTTGCCTTGGCAGCAGCTGTCAACACAGCACCAGAATCTTCAATTTTGTATTTGAATGGATGCGTTCAGACGGGGCGTTTCAGCCGGCAGAAACTGCACCGGTTCCAACCGGCTGAAACACGATCACACTTACCTCCGATCTGCGGAGCCCATCGCTGTATGCCCGTTCACACACAGGCGTCGGCGTTTTTTTTTTTTTTAAACTCAGTTTGCGCATGCACATAGGCAGCCATCCACAGAATGGCGATCTTCGCGCATGCGCAAAACACCCCGTCCCGAAAAGCATGCCCTGAAGAGAGGACGTACCTTTAAAGTTTAAAAACCAAACTGGCCTCCCTGAGGTCCCGGACTCCTCTAACACCTTAAACTAAGGACCTTTTTCTTTTTTAAAAAAACAAACGCCAGGGCAAAGCTTCGCCCAAGCGCATATCGCCAACCTAAAAAAAAATGGCGGGTGAAAATCACCTGTAGGTACTCCTGTGGCTGCAGCCTCTCCAATCCCATTTCCCTGTCTTAAAGAGGAGACAAACCTCTCCACCTCCTTTCTTGACTTCCTGGCCTCCCACGGATGCCCACTGGCCAGCCACTCCTGCATTCTCTGCCCTTCACCGTTGCCTCTGCAACGTTCTCACCCTGTATCCTTCCCTCCTCTTTCCAGCCACAGAGATCTTGCCCAGATGTTGAGGTCATTCCCCCATGACATGCATACCATCACCGTACACATTCGCAGCTCTGCAATACATTCCCCATCACTGACTACATCCATCAGCTCCAAAATAGCACTCTGGAGAGTTCCAAATATTCCAGCCTCGTCGCCAATTTTTTCCACTCTTGGGAGGAAATAAAAAAGGTGCTGTGGAAGAGTGCGAAATCTATCCCATGAGCCCGCGAACAGTCCCAGGTGCGGCAGAACCTCACAGGCGGGTCTTCACATTCCTGCATCTGTTTCTGGCGGCCAGGGATGGGAGCATGGGGTGGGGTCGCTACAGGCAGTGTAACATGCGCAGGGCATACTCCATCCGCTCTCGGAGGGGCAGCGTCCACCCTTCCTGCAGCAGGGTTTCCATGGGGAAGGTGGTGCTCCGGCGCTGGCGGTCTACAAACGTCAAGAGGTACTCTCCAGCTTGGCAACTGAGGACGATCTTTGTGCGGTCGTGGTAGAAATTGACCTGGGGGGGGGGAGAAACCCCAATGGGTGAGAGAGACCCATGGAAAGCAGGTGGGTGTGGATTGGCCCAGTCTCAGCAGATCTTGGAAGCTAGGCAGGGCTGGCCCCGGTTAGGACCTGGATGGGAAACTGCCGAGGAAGTCCAGGGTCACTACACGGAGGCAGGCAATGGCCAACCGCCTCTGAATATCTCTTGCCTTGAAAACCCCCACAGGGGTCACCATAAGTCTGTTGTGACCAGGGCTTTTTTTTTGTAGAAAAAGCCCAGCAGGAACTCATTAGCATAATAGGCCACACCCAACAGCAGAAACTCATTAGCATATTAGGCCACAGCCCAGACAGCACAGCTCATTAGCATATTAGGCCACACACCCACGTTACCAGAAGTGTGGTCATCCAGCCACGCCCACCTTTTGCTTTTTATTCTGTTGACCTTGTTTGTGGTCAAAACCCAGGGCTTTTTTTGTAGCAGGAACTCCTTTGCATGTTAGGCCACACAACCCTAATGTAGCCAATTCTAATGCGTTTCTGCTGTTGGGTATGGCCTATTATGCTAAAGAGTTCCTGCTGGGCGTGGCCAACTTGGGAGCCAGCCGGAACTCCGTTCCTGTGCGTTCCTGCCCCAAAATAGCCCTGGTTGTGACCAATGTTCCCTCTAAGCTGTGGAGTCCTGTGAGCAAAAATTCTACTTTGTGAACTACTGGCCTTAAAGTTGTGAGCAAGCCATTTTGCACCTGCATAAATCAGTTTGCTCTGGAGCCATCCCTTCCTGAGCAAAGACAAAAACGTGTGAGCCGGAGGCTAAAAAACGGTGAGCTAGCTCACACTAACTCATCTTAGAGGGAACACTGGTTGTGACTTGACGGCACTTCCCACCCAACCAGGGGTCGGACTCCGGCAGGCTGACCTGCTTAAAACTGTTTCACCGGGAAGGTGGACCAGGACGACTCGGGAGTGGGTGCAAAGGGGGGTATTTATGTGTGTGCGGAAATGTGTGATCTGGGGACTCACAATTTACCTGCAGGGTCCCGTTACTGAAAAGCATCAGCAGGGCTTCGTCGGACTTTGCAAAATGCAGGAGGTGAACGTTGTCTGCGGAGCCCGCGGGATCTGCCGGCTGGTGGCCACCCTGCAGAGGAGCAAAGGTTCAATACCCCCCCTGCATAAACAGGAAGGAGAGGAGGCTGTAGGGCCCGGAGGAATCCCAGGAGTGCCTCCGTCCTCTCTAGCTGGCCTGATGTTTCCCTGAATCCACCCAACAGGGCCAGGGGGGAGTAGCCCTAGCTGGGTTCTGAACTGGGACGGTTGTCTTTTTAGTTGCCATGGCTAATAACCAAAAGGAGATCCAGCTCTCCTTCCTCTGAGTACTCTCCTAGTGGACCCCCAAAGTCCACAAAATCCCCTAGCCATGAGTTCCAAAGACCAATGAAGTATTCTGTATTTCCTCTGGTCTGTTTCCAGCCCCCATGCCTGGCTTTCAAAAGGAGGATACCAAACATTCACAGCTGGACAGAATAAACGTGCTCTTCCCATGAAGCTCCTGATGATATATTCATTCACGTCTATCAAAGTCCTCCCTCCCGCCAACTGTCCAAAGAGTTGCTGCAGCAGATCTTTAGGGAAGATGAAAAGGGCAGGCCAGAATTTGGGAGGCATGTTCTCACACACGAAAGAAAGAAAGAAAATAAAAGGTCCTGTACCATTTCTGCTACCCTTTCCTGATCTTTAACATCAACTTTTCCCAAACTACCCCATTTTAAAAGGTAAAGGTTCCCTTGCTCAAAAGCCAGTTGAATCCGACTCTAGGGTTGCGGTGCTCATCTCCGTTTCCAAGCCGAAGAGCCAGCGCTGTCCAAAGACGTTTCCGTGGTCATGTGGCCGGCATGACTCAACACCAAGGCGCACGGAACGCTGTTACCTTCCCACCGAAGTGGTCCCTATTTATCTACTTGCAATTTCTTGCTTTCGAACGGCTAGGTTGGCAGGAGCTGGAACTAGAGACGGGAGCTCACTCCGTCATGTGGCACACTCGGGTCTCGAACTGCTGAACTACGGACCTTCCACAGCCTGCAGTTCAGCTTCTTAACCACTTGAGCCACCGCAGCTCCTTACGCCATTTTAGGGACATAAATATTCTCACAGTTCTTTCATTTCTTGTTTACAAGATCTAAATGAAAGACTGAACATGACATGTGAGTAGCGATCGTGTTCCCCTTCTCCAGTAGATCTGGCCCTTCAGTTCAAATTTATTTGGTGGTGTCGTACGTATTGCATTGTTGTTCTTGACCCCCTCACACCACTTATTTATTTACCTGGGTTGTGTCTGTCTTGCTCTACCCCACCAAGAGTGGCATCGGTTGTTGTGCCCTCCGTGACGTAAACCTGGCCTTCCCACGTCCTGGTTTGGGACTCTAACCACTATGCAAGACTGTCCCTGTATTTTTATTGTGATTCGGGAGTCTAATGGCTGTCTTTAGATGGCTTTTAAGGTGAGTCAGAAGGCATTTCAAGAGGCTTGCAGGGTAAAACATATCTCTTTATTGATCGATATATTGGATTGGAGCTGGCAGCTCCGTTCTGTTAGTGGTGGCGCCTTCCTCTGCCACAGGTGATGCAAGAGTCTCTGTTTGCAAAATGCCAATCAAGGGAAAGTTGGAGACAAAGCTCCTCCCTTCTCTAGTTGCCCCCCTTCCTCACCTCCATCAGCCGCTGCTGCATGTATTGGGTGAAGAAATGAAGGATGCCCATTTTCGTGGCCAAGGATGGGGGCACCTCTCTCCGTGGGAAAGACACGGCCTCCTGGACTTCTGTACAGTAGCAGACATGCCTGGAGCGGAGCAAGAGGAAGCGCCGCAAAATTATATGGCCGGGATGGACCAAAGGCTCCGACAACCGGAACTGCAAACACTATTCCAGATCCTGGTGGGAAAGGCTGTTTGGGGCTGTAGGTGTTGTGGTGCCTTTGTGTATTACTATTTATATCAATACACGACCCAAGCCTTTTTGGAGAGCCAGTTTGGCGTAGAGGTTAAGCGCGTGGACTCTAATCTGGGAGAACCGGGTTTGATTCCCCACGCCTCCTGATCTCCACAGCAGTCCCTCAGATGCTTACAGGAAGTTCACAACCAAGACATGAAGGCAGCAGCCCCTCCCTCAGTTTTTGATCCCACAGCAACTTGTATTCAGAGGCAGACTCCCTCTGAAGCTGGAGGTTCCATTTATTTATCATGGCTAACCATGACTGATAGACTTCTCCTCCTCTGTGAACGCTCTGTAACTGACATCATTTTGAACAAGCACCCAAAAAGAGACTGGGGGGTGGCAGGGAGATACCCACTGGCGCCGAGGGCAGAGTGCGATATGCGTTCCATCAGCAAGGAGGACCCCTGTTGACCCATCCGACAGCAGATAACCAAAGCCATACTTGTTGGAATAATCCACCCATTTGGTGACCATCCGGACAGGACCCGTCTGTTGCTGGTTCTTTGGGTTCTGTGTGGCTGCAAGGACAGAGAGGTTTGAGATACTGGACTAGGATCGGCTACAGAATTGAGCACTCTGAAAAACTCCCATTATTAACTGGGGGGGGGGGGATCTACAACAGCGCTCAGTTTTTACTGGCCGTGGCTGCATACGGAACCCTAACCTAGGAACAAAGATATGCAGTTGGCATCCAGAGTGCAAATATGCGGACTGGCATATTTTTGCATGATTTATGCTGAAAGTTATGGGGAAGGCCAAATTCCCCTGGTCACTGGAACGGCAACTCAGCCCTTCTGCTGGCTCCTGAGATTTCAGCAACAACTTCTTTAGTCTACTGAGGACTAGAAACTTGCTTCTGTAAAAAGAAATTTAAAAACCCAACATTTCCACAGTACAACTGTAGAATGAGCATACTTGGAGGACCAAACTACACGTTACCTGTGGCACGTTGGGTCAAGGGTGCAAAGGTAAGGTTGCCATCTCTGGGTTGGGGAAATTCCTGGAGATTTGGGGTGGAACCTGAGGAGGATGGGGCTTAGGGAGGGATCTCAGTGGGATATAGGGCTGCCATCTCCAGGTTGGGAAGTGCCTCGAGATTTTGGGGGTGGAGTCTAGGGAGAGGAAGCACGCTTGGGAACACTGGTTCCCCAACATCATGTCTGTCTGCAACATGGACATAGTATCACAGGTAACATGTAGGTCGGCCCTCACACATAAACAATGTGAAAAAGGGCAGGGCTATTTTTGGGCAGGAACACACAGGAACGGAGTTCCGGCTGGCTCCCAAGTTGGCCACACCCAGCAGGAACTCATTAGCATAATAGGCCACACCCAACAGCAGAAACTCATTAGGATTGGCTACAATTAGGGGTGTGTGGCCTAACATGCAAAAAGCCCTGGGTTTTGACAACAAACAAGGTAAAGAGAATAAGAAGCAAAAGGTAGGTGTGGTTGGATGACCACCCTTCTGGTAACATGGGGTTGTGGCCTAATATGTGAATGAGCTGTGCTGTCAGGGTGTGGCCTAATATGCTAATGAGTTCCTGCTAGGCTTTATCTACAAAAAAGCCCTGAAAAAGGGGATTGACAACTGGGTGGAATCAGAAACAGACAACACTTCTGGTAGTCAGGATGGGTTCAGGGTCCTGCAGTGTCTCTTACCATTGCCTCTCACCCCTCACTTAACTACCTACTGGGAGCCTTGCACTTGGAGCCTTCCAGACTAGGAAGGCTGAGGAAAGAAATCTGCCTAAGCTCTCTGTCCAAAGATGGACCCTGTGCTTTGGCTGGTGGCTTAGATCAGAGGTTATGAGGGCTGGATCTGATATACATGTCACTTTGTTGGGCCGGGCCATGTGTGCCATAAAAAACAAGGCCAGGTACTAGAGATATACACTGTATAAAGGACAGCAGCTGGTAAGATCTGAGTTGGTGTATCCTCACTGCAAGGCCCCATGGGCTGGGAGGGGAGTGCAGAGGAAACCCACATGGGCGGACTAGAGACGCAGCCCATGCCCCCACGATGCTTGACTGCTGCAGATAAGGTTGTTCTGCCCTGCTGAAACCACAATGGAGTGGCTCCGCCCACTCCCCCCAGCACTCCCTCCCTCACCAGTTGCTTGTGGGCCACATAAGAGCCCTAGACGGGCCGATTCCGGCCCCCAGGGCTTATATTTGACACCCCTGGCTTAGATGGCCCTCTGATCCTCAGAAAGGCCCCACAGATCCCAGAGACTGGTGGGAAACTGGTTCTTGTCCTGCTGTGGGCAGCAAAAGGCACAGCGAAGGCAGGGAGGGGCCTGTAAGACCCCAGGCCAGAGTTAAGGTCTATCGTCTCAAAGGGGAATCAGTCAAAGAAGGCTTCAGCCTTACCCAGAGAGATCCTCTTCAGGCAAGTCCTCAGCACTCTATCAGCAGTCTCCAGGGTGCCTCCTTGGCTCCATTCGGCATCCCCTGAAGGGAGACGGCTGGGTAAGAAAATGGGGTGATGACGTGCCATGCAGAAGACTCCAGAGATCTAGGCCAGAGTCCCCAATCCCCCTTAGGTTTCATGGGTCCTCTTGGGGGAGCCAGAGGTCACAGGGTCAGCCATTCCATGGTAGGGTTGCCAGCTCTGGGTTGGGAAATACCTGGAGATTTGGGGGGGGGGGTGGATCCTTGGGAGGGTGAGATTTGGGGAAGGGAGGAACCTCTGCAGGGTACGATGCCGTAGAGTCCCCCCTCCAAAGCAGCCATTTTATCCCGGGGCACTGATCTCTGGTGTCTGGAGATCAGCCGTAATAGTGGGAGCTCTCCAAGCCCAACCTGGAGTTTGGCAGCCCTGCTCCAAGCCCTGTCAAGTTGGACATGTGTTCGGTATAAATCCATCACGACAGGGTGACCCTCCTTGGAGAGCAAAAGAACACAAGGGCTGGGGCAGACCACAGAGAAAGGTCCATGTGAAAAAGAGCCAAATTCAAAAGCAAAAGCCATGAAATCCTTTAATATAGGTTTCCAGTGGCATTGGAGACGTTCATGTGTTCAAAGGGGTGTGTGTGTGTCCTTGAAAAGAAGAAGAAGAGTTGGTTTTATACCCCGCCCTTCACTACACGAAGGAGTCTCAAAGTGGCTTACAATTGCCTTCCTTTCCCCACAACAGACACGGCCGTGAGGTAGGTGGGGCTGAGACCGTTCCGCCGTTCCGAGAGAACTGTGACTGATCCAAGGTCACCCAGCTGGCTGCATGTGGAGAAGTGGAGAATCAAACCTGGTTCTAAGAATCCGCCGCTCTTAACCACTACACTAAACTGGCTCAGCTATAAGCGATATTGTGTTATATGTGATATTGAGAGCCTGTGTGGTGTAGAGATTTAGAGTATCTGATTAGGATCTCAGAGACCCAGATTGGAATCTACAGTTTGCCACAGAAGCTTGCTGGGTGACCATGAGCCAGTCCCATACTCTCAGCCTAACCTTCCATACAGGGTTGCTGTGAAGGTAACATAGAGAAGGTTCTAGGAAATCCAGGTCTGAATCCCCACGCAAGCCATGGAATCTCGCTGGGTGACCTTGGGCCAGTCACACACTCTCAGCCTAAACTTTTCACACAGGGTTGTTGTGAGGATAAAACAGAGGAGAGAAGAATGAGGCAAGCCGCTTTGGCTGGTGGCCATTGGGGTGAACGGTGGGATACAAAGAAATAAATAGAAGAGGAGAATGATGTAAGCCATTTTGAGTCCCCGCTGAGGAGAAAGGTGTGGTATAAATGAAGTCAATAAATGTTGCTCCAGACATCCCCTGAAGCTGGGTGGCTCCACGAGGCCATCTCAGGTAAGGCAGGGTAACAGTGAAGTTAAGGAATCGTTATTCCTTCCTCTGTTTCACTTATTTGTTTATTTAAAACATTCATCAGCCCACTTTCTACCTTGTCGGAACTCAAGGTGGCTTACAAAGTAAATAGCAATAAAATACATTAAAGGCCACTCGTTAAAATCAATAATTTAAAACTGCCGGTAGACAGAGCTAATCAAATGCCATCTCATAAAGATTGAGAGTAAATGTTCTGTTGAAATGAAGCTGGTTACTACTGGAGTTTGCAAGTTCTCTCCCTGAGATCATGGAAGAATGTACATCACTTTCTACCTTGTCGGAACTCAAGGTGGCTTACAAAGTAAATAGTAATAAAATACATTAAAGGCCACTCGTTAAAATCAATAATTTAAAACTGCCGGTAGACAGAACTAATCAAATGCCGTCTCATAAAGATCGAGAGTAAATGTTCTGTTGAAATGAAACTGGTTACCAGTGTTCCCTCTAAGCTGAGTTAGCGTGAGCTAGCTCACAGTTTTTTAGCCTCCAGCTCACATATTTTTGTCTTAGCTCAGAAAGGATGGCGGAGAAGTCTTTGGACAGCACTGGCTCTTCGGCTTGGAAACGGAGATGAGCACCACGCCCTAGAGTCGGATTCGACTGGCTTTCGAGCAAGGGAAACTTTACCTTTACCTATATGCATGCTTGTAGGAGCTGCGGTGGCTCAAGTGGTTAAGATGCTGAACTGCAGACTGGAAGGTCGGTAGTTCAGCAGTTCGAGACCCGAATGCCGCGTGACGGAGTGAGCTCCCATCTCTGGCCCCCAGCTCCTGCCAACCTAGCAGTTCGAAAGCAAGAAATTGCAAGTAGATAAATAGGTACCACTTCAGTGGGAAGGTAACAGCGTTCCGTGCACCTCGGTGTCTAGTCATGCCAGCCACATGACCACGGAGAAGTCTTTGGACAGCACTGGCTCTTCGGCTTGGAAACGGAGATGAGCACCGCGCCCTAGAGTTGGATTCGACTGGCTTTTGAGCAAGGGAAACCTTTACCTTTACCTATATGCATGCTGATATCCTAGCTGTTTAGTGAGAGAACCGATAGCAGACCCTGCACGTACTTGCCACCGGAGCAAAGTGCTAAAATGCATAATTAGTTAGGTTTGGGTTTCTCCAATTGGGTAATCAATAGATTAGAAGATGTCCCAGGGGTGGAGGCTCAGAAAGTTTATTGCTCTGGGGCCAGCACATGTGTGGTTTAGACTTTAGAGAGTCAAGATGTAGGTCAGTATAGTCAGAGAGGATGTTAATCCTTTCTTTTGTTTGTCGTATTCCCCAGCACCCCTTCCCTCATTAGTAAAGCAAACTTTCTTGTTTAAAGGCTAATACAAGTGGCTCTGCTGCATTTACGATCTCTGCTTTTTACACTGAAATCCCTAACAGTGACATCCTTTCAGACCATTGTCAGGGCTGCTCTTTTAACTCCATTTGGGTTATGTGTGTTCAGTTACCCCGGGAGGACGCGAATCCCTCTAAAAGGTCTGCTTTCCTGAGTGATTTAGGGATGTAGCTTGAATCTGAGGCATAGAACAATCTCATCTGCTTCTGCCATAGGTCGAGGGTCCCTCCGCCACACACAAGACTGGTACAGGTATAAGGCACAGCATGCGGAAGGGGAGGGGTATCAAGCTTGACAGCTTTGTGGCCTATTCCTGTTTCAGCGTTGGCCACGGTCCCTCCCACTATTGGTGGCTACCTTTTCCCCTGGCACTGCCCCTGTGCCTTTAACTGCAGAATTGCCCTCCATCACTTCATTCCAGGACTCCCCCCCACACAGCTTTTCTGCCACCCCCTACCTGAGCCCCGACTGGCTTCCAGCTTTTTCCCCACTCACCGTCTGCTTCAGAGCTGTTGTTGTTCAACGATCCCTTCATGAGCAAACGAACAGGGAAGCTGCTGGGGTCCTCCAGGAGGTTTGCGCTCCCCTTTTCTGCTTCCTGTGTAGGGCGGAGGGTGCGGTACAACAAAGAAGCAGTCTGTGAATCCAGGGGTGCCGCAGGAATAAAACCCCCATGTCGTCCTAAAAGCATCCCGAAAGTGTGGGCCATATAAGAATCCTAGAGCAGGAGACCCCCAACGTGGTCCCTGCCGACACCCTTTCCTGGCACCCACCAAGTGCTGTTAGAAAGTGGGTGGGGCTAGGTGGGGGCTTGGCACAGCAAGGCTTCCGATTGGCTGTGCTGATTAAAAGGTACGTTATGTTGTCGAAGCCTTTCACGGCCGGAGTTCATTAGTTGTTGTAGATTTTCTGGGCTGTATGGCCATAGTCTTGGCCATTGTAGTCTTGGCCCGGAAAATCTACAACACCTAAAAGGTACTCTGTTAAACAGAGCTTCTGGCTGAAATGTTGAAGGGTTACTATTAGAGTGGTATATAATTTCCATCCCTGAAGTTTTGTGGTTAGCCCCACCTCCTGCAGCAGCCATTTCGTGACTGTACCTGCCGCCCTTTGCCAGAATTCCAAAAGTGTCCACAGGCACAAAAAAGTTGGGGACCCCCGCACCCTAGACAATGTGTAGGGGTGGAAAGTGCCATCAAGTTGCAGCCAAGTTATAGCAACCTCTCAGGGTGGTTTAAAGGCAAGAGAGGAATGGAGGTGATTTGCCATTGCCTGCCTCTGTGTAGAGAAGGAGGAGAAGTAGTAGTAATAGTAGTAGTTTTGGAGCAGTTTACAATGGCCTTCCCTTTCCCTCCCCTCAACAGACACCCTGTGAGGTAGGTGGGGCTGAGAGAGCTCTCTCGAGAACTGCCCTTGAGAGAACTCTGGGAGAACTCGTGACCAATGTTCCCTCTAAGCTGTGGAGTCTTGTGAGCAAAAATTCTGCTTTGTGAGCTACCGGCATTAAAGTTGTGAGCAGGTGATTTGGCTGCTGCATAAATCAGTTTGCTCTGGAACCATCCTTCCTGAGCTAAGACCAAAATCTGTGAGCCAGAGGCTAAAAAAATGTGAGCTAGCTCACACTAACTCAGCTTAGAAGGAACATTGCTTGTGACTGACCCAAGGTCACCCAGTTGGCTTCACGTGGAGGAGTGGGGAATCCCAGATTAGAGTCCGCCACTCTTAACCATTACACCTTTGTGATCTCCCATCCAGGGCCAACCCTGCTTAGCTTCCGAGATCTGAGGAGATCGGGCTAGCCTGGGATGTTCAGGTCAGGGCAGGGTAGGAAAGTGTTTTTCAGACTGCCTATCTTCAGTGAGGGAGGGAAGGCAGCACAGTATAGCTCAATCTCAGTAGATCTTGGAAGCGAAGAAGGGTTGGTGCTTGGGAGGGAGACCTCCAAGGAAGACTCTGCAGAGGAAAATAAGGGCAAACCACCTCTGCTGTATCACTTGCTTGAAAGTTCTTTGCTGGGGTTACCGTAGTCGGCTGTGACTTGACGACACTTCACACACACATCCTCAGGGAATCTACATTCACTGTCCACCAAGAACTCCATGTCCATCATTCAAACTTTTTTTTTAAAAGCTGTGGTTTATGTTTATGGGACTGTTGCTTTAGACAATAGGGTTATTGTAGCATTTTGTTATGCCTTTTGGGTTTAAATAGTGACACCCATTCAAACTCTGTGGCTTGCAGAAGATCCTGGGGTGTGTTTGAGGCACCATCTGGCATAAGTTGCTGGACAAACTGTTGCACCCCAGCTCTTGGTGCATGCAAAGAGAGAGCACTCGATGCGTTCCCGGGACTGCACATTGTGAGGGAAGGCCAGCTGTGGCTGCCAAAGATCCTTCCAAGAGAAGCGTGTTTGCTTCTTATCAAGGAGTCTCTGACAAGCTTCTGCACAGAAGAGCCCACATAGTATATCTGATACCTAGAGGTACACTGCTTCTGAATATGGGGGCTCCAGCTAGCCACCACAACATGGCCACCAATTTTATAGATTGTATTATTATTATTATTATTATTATTATTATTATTGTGAGGTGGGATTGCGGCCGTTTGCTCCGCCCCCGTTCCGTCCCGCTCCCAGCCCAAATGGGCTCGTATGAACAGGGCCTCTGACAAGCTTCTGCACAGAAGAGCCCACATAGTATATCTGATATCTAGAGGTACACTGCTTCTGAATATGGGAGCTCCAGCTAGCCACCACAACATGGCCACCAATTTTATAGATTGTATTATTATTATTACCATCATCATCATCATCATCATCATCATCATCATCATCATCATCATCATTGAACCGCCCCACCCATGCTACTGCAGGGCTCTGGGCGATGTACAACCCAAAATAAAACTGAAAGGCTGAAAGACAGACTCTTCCCCTCCCCTCCACCCACTGCCTGGCTAAACCTGGGGGGGTCTCTTTGTGTAGTTTCATGAATAAGGTAAGGAAGAGGATATTTAGGCAGATGTTTGAGAAGGGGAAACAAGAAAGGATTTATGGGAGTTTCATTCTTAGTGTTTTCGCACTTGCTGAATAACGCACTTTCAATCCACTTTCAATGCACTATAGGCATCCTTTGCATGTGGATTTTGCCATTTCACACTGGGCTTTTCCGCATCATTTTCCTTGCTTGTGTGTTCCTTTTGCTTGGGTGTTTATTTTTGTTCAGCACATGTTTTGCTCCCTCCAGTGGTCGATTCAATATTACATTGCTTTACGTCCCGCATAAAAATCTGCAGTTCGATCTGCAGTGAGATATGCCAGACATAAAGCGACATAACATGGAATCAACCACTGGAGGGAGCAAAACATGTGCGGAATAGGAAAAAACCCTGAAGCAACAGGAACACATAAGCAAGAAAAATGACAATGCGGAAAAGCCCACAGTAAAATGCAGTTGCAAAGTGCAAGAAAAGTGGATTGAAAGGTCTGTCAGGGTCTGTGAAATCCTCTGACAGAAGTACAAAAACATTGCAAAAACGGCGACGGAAGCCTGCCCCTCCTCATCCTAATCCAAAACATATGATGGCTATGTAGTCACAAATGCCAAAGGGTCTCTTCCCAAACCCTCTGCTGCAGCTCCAGATGCACTCTTGCTTTTCTCCGCCACCACCATCCGTGATCCCCTTACCAAGCTGGGGTGCTCTTCCACTGGGCATTGCGGCAATCCTTGCAGGGGTCTTTCTTCTACTTCCTGGGGGGTGGGGCTCACTGGGGGTGGGAAAGCAGAACGCAGTAATGGTTAGCCTGCTGGCAAAGCAGGTGGGCTTTGTGCACATGTAAACGACCTACACCTTGCTTTTGCACTAATGAAGGATCTCCACAGTAGCTTACATACAAGACGTGGACTGAAATAAGAAGGAAACTGACCTAAATCAACAGCTTTGGTCTTACGAGTAGATGAAAAATTATGATTTAAAAATTATATTTGGACAGCTTTCATCTGGTACCAGAAGAACAGGGTCTCCCCCTACCCCCAAAATAATTTGCACATATTTTTCACTGAGAACAAAGTAACAGTTTTAAATGAAATCTTTTTTTTTAATTGCAAACATGGAGCTCAATAAGAAGAGAGGCGGGGGAAGAAGATTATCAAGTCCAATTGCAAGCGACCTTTAAGGTGAATTTCTCTATTCCTGGGGCACATTTTCTTAAGACTGGCTAGTTCAGGGATCCCCAGTGTCATGCCCAGGGCACCAGAGTGCCCACCAACAAGTCTCATGGCCCCCGCCAAGCAATGCTCCCTCTAAACTATGGAGTCCTGTGAGCAAAAATCCTACTTTGTGAGCTACTGGCATGAAAGTTGTAAGCCGGTGATTTGGCTCCTGCATAAATTAGTTTGCTCTGGAGCCATCCTTCCTGAGCCAAGACAAAAACGTGTGACCCGGAGGCTAAAAAAAACTGAGCTAGCTCACATTAATTCAGCTTAGAGGGAACATTGCCGCCAAGTCTTTTCAGAAAATGGGCGGGGCCAGGTGGCTCCTGCCCAGTAGGACTTCCAATTGCCCATCTGAGACCTGATTGGCTGTAAAGATTGAAATAACATTTCAGCGACAGCTGCCACTACAGAGTTGGTTTTATTGTTTCTCTCTCTCTCTCTGACACCTCTTTCCCAGTGTATTTTTAAAATTTACCCCTCTTACGCCCCCCTGCGCTTGGGCTTCTCAGGTGGCCATTTTGTGGTTGGCGCCAGTATTCCCTCTAAGCTGAGTTAGTGTGAGCTAGCTCACAGTTTCTTAGCCTCCAGCTCACACATTTTTGCCTTAGCTCGGGAAGGATGGCTCTAGAGCAAACTAATTGATGCAGTAGCCAAATCGCTCACTCGCAGCTTTAATGCCAGCAGCTCACAAAGTAGAATTTCTGCTCACAAG